>NC_134949.1:179292373-179592562 GCF_965638725.1 Aptenodytes patagonicus
GCAAATTTTAATTGGAAGCTCTTAACAGAATTTAGGATGACTTAACATGGGAAACTGTGGAACACTATGAACAATTACTACTCTAAATCACTGGGGAGTTATGAGCTTGAATTTATTAAATATTATGAGATCCTAAGACATTGCAATAATAGCCTCATATATAATATGTCTAAAAAGATGGACCTGAGGTCAGTTCTGAAATATTACATTCCTCTCCAACACTCGTGAGAAGGAAAGAAGAGTAGACTAAGTGTCTTATGCCAACAGCTAGTACTAAAAGCACTATGGGACGTCTTAACAAGCAGGTTACAAACTTTTATTTGATCTTTTCCATTTAAGTTGTCTGGATGTAAAAAAAAAAAAAAAATCTAAATGCTTTGATGGAACTGGATTTATCTGAAGAGCTAGTTAAATATGGCATCCATCTCAAACTTAGAAACTGTCTAATTAATAAATGGAAGGAAATAAGTTTAAGGAAAAACAAGAGAAGAGTAGAAAGAGAAAATAAAAGAAGAAGAAAAAGAAAATAATGAAAAAAGAATATAAATAAAAATATTTTTGTCTGCCCTTCTCTGTTTTATTTCAAATGAGAAATATTAACCTGAAATTTCAATACAATTGTTCATCAAAATAGGTTGTCTGATTTGGACATTCTAGGATTTGTTTTCCCCTTGTTAATGCAACAGCCCTCAATCTTGGTGCAGCCTCTGGGTGCAACAGTAAAAAAGAATAAAAAATAGAAAAACAGTTTTTAGAAAGAGAAAGCGATAGGATTGGGGAACAGCAAGAAAAGCAACTCTTGCTTGAGGGATTAGCTTTATATAATTCTGTCAAGTCAATTGCATAAAACTTTTCGGTTGGTATTTTTTATATCTAAGCCACACATCTCTTTCCTCCGAGCAGTCAGTCATCAGGTCATACCGAACAGAAGGTGCTTTTCAGTGGTAATTCTTTAATTAATCAACTGCATATTAGCCAACCTCAGAAACCCTATTACATGCCAAATGGATGACGTGAAATATATGTAATGGGGAGAACTACTCCACTGGCATCGTAAAGAAAAATAGTAAAATAAATAGCTAATAGGGTGCAGTCTGTTTAAGGAACAGTCTTGTTTTCTTTGTGGGCCAGCTGCCCCTGTCAAGCACGCTTTGTTGTACACTCTCCTCTTCCACTCAGGGTGTCACTGCATAAATAAACTCTGAATCCTCTCAACATACAAAAAAGTGTTTCCTTTATTAGAGGTACCCAAGGCTATTTTCCATTGGCCTTCGGTGTTTGTCAGTAGCAGCAGTTTGGGTTTCATAAGAATTTATATATTCGATCATTCCCTACTTACTCTGCTGAATGAGAAGCTTCATTATATTAAAAATGCATTTCAAGAGAAGAAAGGAACTGAACGGGCTGCCTGATTACACTTGAACTGATACTAACCACTGCTGCTTTTGGGCTGAGGGATTGGCACCGCATGGCTCGATGTTGCAACACATTATTTCTCAAAGTCTGGCCTCAAAGTGCAGCCCAGATTACTGTGTGAGGTACCCAGGTGTCTTATGCAGGGCACAGGGAGAATTAGGTATACTATAGGATCTTATCCTCTTCTAATAGGATCCAGAAATACAGCTGCTCTGAGCTGGTGCTGCGTTAAGTCTCTGTGCTGGGAGGAAGTGGCACCAAGTTAGCTAAAAGGGGAAATGCTGCAAACGGGATTGTCTCTGGGGACTAGGGTATTTGGGGGTCACCTGTCCCCACCTGGGATTTGCAACCCAAAAGCCACGCCTGGTGTTAGGCCCAGATCCACAGTAATCTAGATGTGATTCAGTAGATCCAAAGTCCAGGATGCTCAAACGTTACATAGCAAATGAGTTTGAGATTTCATGATATTGGACAGAGATGTGTGAAACCCACCGATGACTCATCTTCTGTTCCCTCATACAGTTCCTGTGCCACATGATTCAGCAGTCTACAGCCTGAACAACTTCAGAGACCTCAATAAACTTTCACAGGTTATACAGTTCTCTGCAGAATCTGGCCCTTGGCCATATCTGTGAAAGAAATTAATTCCTGCCATTCTTAATGAATTACAGATGAGTAATAATTTCAGAAGCCTCTCATTAAATAACAGGAAAATGTAATTTCCAATAAAAAAGATAGAAATTAACTGCAAGACTGTTGGGATGGAACATACTGAACAGGAAATTTTGATTATAGGGTCAGTAACTTCTTGTGGCCTTTGCCAAATAATCAAACAGCCTCTGCAGATATGTCACCACTGCTCACATCCCTTAAGATCAAAGGGTTTTGGTGGCTTATACTGCAGCTTCTGCAACCACATCTGTATTGTTTACCCATCCAGGTTTTCATTTGTTGAAAGGCAGTTGTAAGTGGCACTCTGTCTGGAAAATGGAGAGAGAGAGAGAGAGAGAGGAGGAAAGAGGGCTGCCAGGAATGGAGCAAAACCAAACTGAGGACAACATATCTTTCAACAGTGTCCAGTATGTGCTCCCTTGGAGCATTAATTGAGTGCAACCCAAGAGAACCTGGCCACAACACATTCTGTCCTCTAACGTGCACCCTTCTGTTGCGGAGTGATTTAGGACATGTTCAGCACCGTGCCAGTAAACATTAATTTGTACAAGAGACAGTGTGACTACTTTTCAGAGTCTGGCCTCAAGCACATAACTGGTGAGTTTGCCAATTGTTTGCCAATTGATATCGTTAGATTTCCTGATCTTCCTCCCTGTCTTAAGCATGGGGAATGCAAACCTGGAGACCACTGACAGCCTGGTAGAAGACTGGGTACGAGAATAATATTTTTGGTTATGCCATGTTGTTGTGGGTTAACCCCAGTAGGCAGCTAAACACCACACAGCTGCTCACTTGCTTTTCCCATCCCCCACCACCAGTGGAATGGAGGAAGAGAAAAGGAAGGTTAAAACTCATGGGTTGAGATAAAAATAGTTTAATAAACAAAGGAGAAGTGAAAGAAGAAAGAGAAAACTGCACAAAACAGGTGATGCAAAGGCAATCACTCGCCACCTCCCATGGGTAGGCTGGTGCCCAGCCAATTCCTGAGCAGAAGATGGCTAACCTCCCTAAATCCTGCTCTTCTTCCTTTTTATTGCTGAGCATGAAATTGTATGGCATGGAATATCTCTGGTTAGTCTGAGTCATCTGTCCAGTTGTGTCCCCTCCCAACCTCTTGCACACACCCAATCTATTCACGGGGGGGGGGGGGGCGGGGGGGGGGGGGGCAGAGTGAGAAACAGAGAAGGCTTTGACACTTGCAAACACCGTTCAGCAATAGTTAAAAGATTAGTGTGTTATCAGCATTGTTTGGTCAGAAATCCAAAACATGGCACCATACGAGCTGCTATGAGGAAAATTAACTCTGGCCCAGCCAAAATCAGTACACGTGTAAAGGCTGCTTCAACACTGGGTGTGACTGAGCTCTTCCAAGAGCACTCTGAATCCCATATCCTACCTGAGAAACAGCATCAGACATCCACTGAGGAAAAGCCTACCTACAAATCCCAGCTGGTCCTGTGGCAGGTGATATCAGGTCCCTTACAGGAAAGGCATCTGCACCTGTGAGAAGAAGAACTTGAAGACATCCTTTCTCCTGGGTGTCATCACCACAGGTTTCATTCAGTGGTGATTTTTCTGAAAAATCTAGTGCCTTTTCAGATACCCTAAGGTATCCAAGATATCTGTGCGGATTCACTAAATTTGACATGGTGTATAGGAGACCTGAGCCCATCTGCAGCTTTAGCTGGCACTCAGGCAGCTCATGCAATCGCATATGGCCCAAATACCTGTGTGGGAATCACAGCCTGTGAGAGCAAATGGATTGATTGACGGAGGTCCAAATCCCTTCCAAGTGCATCCTGTGCTACACCCCAAGCAATGGATATACCCATATTTTCTTCCTGTGAATAGCTGCCATGTTGCTCATAGTCAACCCTGAAGATCCTTCTACAGAGAATCAATGTGGAGGGGAGGGACTTTTTAGCCTGAGGACCTTTCTGAAGGCTTCTTTGTGCAGCACTGCTGCTCTTACCCATGTGTCTGCTAGCAGGCTATGGCAAAGACTCTGTGCCTATCTAAGTCAGATTTTGACTCAGATTTACCTTTCAGGCAAATGCTTTGTTCCAGGTGGAGATGCGTCATTGCTCCCAGGTGAATTTTCATGTTCAGAAACTCAAACTTTTGCAGGCATGGCTTTCTCTACAGCATAAACGGTAACACAGGGACACTTCAATAAATATATAACAGTCACTAAGGTGCGATATATCTGTTTTATCCGAAGACTCCAACCAGGGAGTGGATAAGTGAATTTTCTCTAAATGTCATATTATAAACTGCTTGTGGTTAGGAGAAGAAAGCACTTTAGCATAGGACTACTTAGGAAATTACTTTTATTGATATATTTAGCATCATTACCATGTACCAAGAGATCTTTTGTATCTTTTATTCCTTTTAAAAGCAACTACTGGCCTTCAGCAAATATATTTTTGATTCAGTATTTAGGTATGAAATATGCCAATATATATTCTAAGCCTTATTAACAGACGGTAATAAAAGTGAAAATGTCTAACAAACCAGTTGCTGACTTCTGTCAGCAAATCTCTTTATGTGTTAGATGATCTTGTCTATTGGTCATTGAACAATGTGGCAGATTTGCCCCCACAATGGCCCAAGAAGGTTCAAATTGGGATCCCCAGTGTGAGAAGTACCCCAAGGGGGCCACATTCTGATAATTACTATCTTGGGAATTATATATAAAAATAGAAACTTTCTATCAAAGACTCCACAGGGAGTCCTTGTTCAGCCAAAGGGATCATAGAATCGTAGAATGAAAGAATGGTTTGGGTTGGAAAGAACCTTTAAAGATCATCTAGTCCAATCCCCCCGCCATGGGCAGAGACATCTTCCACTAGATCAGGTTGCTCAAAGCCCCATCCAACCTGACCTTGAACACTTCCAATGATGGGGCATCCACAACTTCTCTGGACAACCTGCTCCAGTGCCTCACCACCCTCATCATAAAAAAATGTCTTCCTTATGTCCAATCTAAACCCACCCTCTTTCAGTTTAAAACCATTGCCCTTTGTTCTGTCACTACAGGCCTTGGTAAAAAGTTTCTCTCCATCTTGCTTCTAAGCTCCCTTTAAATATTGAAAGGCTGCAACAAGGTCTCCCCAGAGCCTTCTCTTCTCCACGATGAACAACCCCAACTCTCTCAGCCTTTCTTCACAGGAGAGGTGTTCCAGCCCTCTGATAATTTTTGTGGCCCTCCTCTGGACTGCTCCAACAGGTCCATGTCTTTCTTGTACTGGGGACCCCAGAGCTGGACGCAGTAGAATCATAGAATCATAGAATCATAGAATCATTGAGGTTGGAAAAGACCTCTAAGATCATCGAGTCCAACCGTCAACCCAACACCACCATGCCCACTAAACCATGTCCCTAAGTGCCTCATCTACACGTCTTTTTAAAACCTCCAGGGATGGGGACTCCACCACTTCCCTGGGCAGCCTGTTCCAATGTTTCACCACTCTTTCAGTAAAGACATTTTTCCTTACATCCAATCTAAACCTCCCCTGCCGCAACTTGAGGCCATTTCCTCTCGTCCTATCGCTTGTTACTTGGGAGAAAAGACCAACACCCACCTCGCTACAACCTCCTTTCAGGTAGTTGTAGAGAGCGATGAGGTCTCCCCTCAGCCTCCTTTTCTCCAGGCTGAACAGTCCCAGTTCCCTCAGCCGCTCCTCATAAGACTTGTTCTCCAGACCCCTCACCAGCCTCGTTGCCCTTCTCTGGACACGCTCCAGCACCCCCACGTCCTTCTTGTAGTGAGGGGCCCAAAACTGAACACAGTATTCGAGGTGCGGCCTCACCAGTGCCGAGTACAGGGGCACGATCACTTCCCTACTCCTGCTGGCCACACTATTTCTGATACAAGCCAGGATGCCATTGGCCTTCTTGGCCGCCTGGGCACACTGCCGGCTCATGTTCAGCCGGCTGTCGACCAACACCCCCAGGTCCTTCTCTGCTGGGCAGCTTTCCAGCCACTCTTCCCCAAGCCTGTAGCGCTGCATGGGGTTGTTGTGGCCGAAGTGCAGGACCCGGCACTTGGCCTTGTTGAACCTCATACAGTTGGTCTGGGCCCATCGATCCAGCCTGTCCAGGTCCCTCTGCAGAGCCTTCCTACCCTCGAGCAGATCAACACTCCTGCCCAACTTGGTGTCGTCTGCAAACTTACTGAGGGTGCAGTCCATCCCCTCATCCAGATCATCAATAAAGATATTAAACAAGACCGGCCCCAGTACTGAGCCCTGGGGAACACCGCTCGTGACCGGCCGCCAACTGGATTTGACTCCATTCACCACAACTCTCTGGGCCCGGCCATCCAGCCAGTTTTTGACCCAGCGCAGAGTCCACCTGTCTAAGCCGTGAGCCGCCAGCTTCTCTAGAAGAATGCTGTGGGAGACAGTGTCAAAGGCCTTGCTGAAGTCCAGGTAGACCACATCCACAGCCTTTCCCTCATCCACTAGGCGGGTCACCTGGTCATAGAAGGAGATCAGGTTGGTCAAGCAGGACCTGCCTCTCATGAATCCATGCTGGCTAGGCCGGATCCCCTGGTTGTCCCGCTCATGCCTTGTGAGCGCCCTCAAGATGAGCCGCTCCATAATCTTCCCTGGCACCGAGGTCAGGCTGACAGGCCTGTAGTTCCCCGGATCCTCCTTCCGGCCCTTCTTGTGGATGGGCGTCACATTGGCAAGCGTCCAGTCGTCCGGGACCTCCCCCGTTAACCAGGACTGCTGGTAAATGATGGAGAGCGGCTTGGCGAGCACCTCCGCCAGCTCCCTCAGCACTCTCGGGTGGATCCCATCCGGCCCCATAGACTTGTGAGTGTCCAGGTGGCATAGCAGGTCATTGACTGCTTCCTCCTGGATTACGGGGGGTTCATCCTGCTCGCCGTCCCCGTCTTCCAGCTCGGGGGGCCGAGTACCCTGAGGATAACTGGTCTGCCTGTTAAAGACTGAGGCAAAGAAGGCATTGAGTACCTCAGCCTTTTCCTCATCCTCGGTGACAATGTTCCCCCCCGCATCCAATAAGGGATGGAGATTCTCCTTGGCTCTCTTCTTGTCATTAATATATTTGTAAAAACTTTTTTTGTTGTCTTTAACGACAGCGGCCAGATTGTGTTCTAGCTGGGCTTTTGCCTTTCTCATTTCTTCTCTGCACGACCTAACAAGATCCCTGTACTCTTCTTGAGTCGCCTGCCCCTTCTTCCACAAGCGGTAAACTCTCCTTTTTTTCCTGAGTCCCAGCAAGAGCTCCCCGTTCAGCCAGGCCGGTCGTCTTCCCCGCCCGTTCTTCTTACGGCGTACAGGGACAGCCTGCTCCTGCGCCTTTAAGACTTCCTTCTTGAAGATCGTCCAGCCTTCCTGGACCCCTTTGCCCTTCAGGACCGTCTCCCACGGGACTCTCTCAACCAGCGTCCTGAACAGGCCAAAGTCCGCCCTCCGGAGTATTCCAGCTGGGGTCTCACAAGAGTGGAGTGCAGTAGAGTAGGAGAATCACCTCCCTTGACCTGCCAGTCACGCTTCTTTTGATGCAGCCCAGGATACGACTGGCTTTCTGGGCTGCAAGTACTCACTGATGGCTCATGTCCAATTTTTCATCCACCAGTATTCCCAAATCATTCTCAGCAGGGCTGCTCTTAATTCCTTCATCCCCCAGCCTGTATTGACATTGGGGATTTCCCCAACCCAGGTGCAGGACCTTGCACTTGACCTTGTTGAACTTCATGAGGTTCATACTGGCCCACTTTTTGCACCTGTCAAGGTCCCTCTGGATGACATCCCGTCCCTCTAGCGTATCAACTGCACCACTCAGCTTGGTGTCATCTGCAGATTTGCTGAGGGTGCACTCAAGCCCGCTATCTATGTCACTCATGAAGATATTAAATAGTATTGGTGCCAGTATGGACCCTTGAGAGACACCACTCATTACTGGTTTCCACTGGTTTCCCTTGTAGTGCAGGGCCAGTAGACCTTCTGGCTGTGCTAAAAACATAGTTTCCAGAGTATCTCTCTTCAGTTTTGGGTTGCCCTGTTCCCTGAAAACTGCTACAAACTCTGTGAAATGAGGTTACAAATCCTTGTGGTGCCAAGAAGCCTGCTTCTATTTTACATTTATATTGCCATAATGCCAGGGCAGAGGTGATTTGACAGGGATGTTATGGACAAAGAACCCTTTCTTTGTCGAATATGGTCATATCTTGTGTTAATGCAACTATTATATGATTTTTCTCTTATTTTGAAGGCTTTTGTTAAAAAAATTAAGATTTTTTTTCGGTGACCATTTCTGTCTCATCCACATAAAACCAAAATATGCTCTGCTGTCACTGGGATCAAATCAGTGCCTGACTTACATCAAGATAGTTAACAATCTTCTGACTCTGCTTTCCATCAAACATAATGGTGAGGTATAAATTATTCAGCTCCATAATAAACCTTTCCAGCGAGTTACAATCATTTTTCCAAATCAGGAAAATATCACTGATGTGCTATAACCGTTACAAAAATTGTTTAAATTTCTTTAGGGTGTATAACAATTCTTCTTCTAATACCCCCATTTCAATCATAAGTCTTTCATATCATTGAGAGGATCCTCTTATTACTTTTTGCACTAATCAGGACCATCAAATGCCATTTGTCTTATTTTGGGTAATCCTTATGTGATATATAGCTACAATGGATATTTCTTTATCAGTTAGGTCACTGATGTGTTTTGTCATGGTGGGATATTTGAATAATATTATGTTTTATGCTCTGATGCAGCTACATAAGATGGAGTTAAGTAGATGGGCCAAATTCCACTGATGTCAACAGAAGCTGCTTTCGACCTGAACTGGACAGAGGTCCTGTGGTCTGTTTCTGTGCATTGACTGGATGTGTAGCTATTAGAAGTAATCTTTACACAGTAATAAACAACACTCATATGGGGCTTGCAGAGTAACCATTACAAACCCTAATTCATAGGCCAATGAAAGTACGGTGCTGTGATTCTGGTCCTTTTCCATCCATAGTTTTTTTTTTAAAATTGGATTTCGGGCAGAGAGAAAGAGATGCAGGAGGGATCAGTTAGCTAAGCTTGAAATTGTGAAAGGTTGTCATGCAGCTGTGCAATACCAGACCTATGACACAGCTACTCAGCATCTGGTCTTCATGTTTACACTATTGCTCTTTGAAATGTTCAGGTGTCAAGAATCAGACCTTCAGAAATCTGTCAAGACATTTACATTAAATGATGACATGAAAAAATATTTTTTTTCTGGACTTCTTTATTTTCTTAACTTCCTTATCTTCCCATAGTGTTGCAAAGCTGTGCATTGCCAATTCATAGATTCTTGAAACCAAGAACTTTTCATTATTATTATTATTATTATAGCTTCAGATATATAGATTCAGCTATGGTATAATTGAATATGTATATACATTTGCATGTATATGTGTGCAGTGCAACCACCCTACTAGTTGAATGGGGAGAACTGGTACCATTTCTCTCCATCTGAAGTATGCGGAACACATTTCTATTTACTCCTTGGGTGAATCATCAGACATCTCTTCTAATACCATCTATCTCTAGCTCTCCTTGAAGATCTGGCCTTTCTCCATCCCTGTATTTTGACATCTTTTACCTTGGAGGTTTCTCCTTATTCTGTTTTCCCTCTCTGACATGCCTGACTTCCTTGCTACACCTCTGCATGTGTCCCAGCCTCAGTGTTGCTTTTTATGTTTTTTGCACGTCACACGCAACAACTTCTCACATATTTTTTACATCCACATCATTTAGCCCTCATTATAGCTTTTACAATCAAGGCATCTTCAAATTCTCCTAACCTGTCTTCAGATAGTGACTGACTGACCGTCCTCTTCCCGAAGAGCAGTTTGACTTTGTCTCCAAGAAACTATGAGAGAGAGATGGACATTTTGTTGATATCAACTTGTGACTTCAGTGTTATTCCCCATCACAGGAGATGTCAGACCTTTCAGATACAGTCAAAACTTCAGAATATCAAAGGAAGAATTCAGAAACCTGGGAAGCTAATTCAGAAGGAAATAGAGGTTGGACTGACATGACAAAAAGTATTATTAGCTTCAAGGAGAAACATGAAACTTCATAGTGCTCCAGATAAATTTGCAGCAGCATTTAACAATTTTTATTATTAAGCCTTAAGAATTGGTTTTAGTAGTTAAGCTAAAAAAAAAAAAAGTTAACGCTTCAAATTTCAGTTGTTATTATAGGATTTTGTCAGCTCTTCTTCTTAAAATGATTGGGGCTGATCACATTAATTTTTACCCTCCTATGCAGTAATGGGATTTGGGTTGGATTACATTCTATCAAAATATACTTAGACCAAATTCATTTGCAACTGGCTTATGCTCCCTAGATATGCAGGAAATGAGACATTTTCCTGACTCTCACTAAGATGACCCATACATTAACTCACATGTATTAAATTGACACCTCTCTCATCCAAATTCACAATGGACTCGTTGTTAGATTAGAAAAAAAGGCTTGAATAAACCCAAGATGTGTCTTCATAAATATTAGAAATATTATAAAGGGAAATTCTTTATCTTTTATCAGCATTATAGAATAACTGCAGAGCCAGTACATTTTGTAGCACAGGGACAAGGATCACAACAGTATGAATGACTTGAATTACCTTGGGTATTTTCCTAGCTATAAAACAATTTATTCCTTATTGCTGGAAGGTAATACTTGTGCTGAAAAATGGGACACAATGCTTAATTGAAATTTCTTTTATGTACATAAAGGCTGCTTACATTTCTTAGAATGAATGGCATAAGAGTGCTGCAATACTGAAGTACACGGAGTGCTGTCACTGTTACTATGGGGGAAAGTATTGAAATAATTTTGCACATAATGAACAATCATGGGGATGTTCAAAAAGGCCGAGGGAAGCAGAGATTTCAGGCAACATAATAGATGCATAGCTGTTGTCCCATATAGGACCAATTACATCCTCATATTACAATTTTCAAAGTAATTTCTAAGACTTCTGATCATGAATCTGTAGACCTTAGGCACAAAAGATGTGTATCTCACTGTTCTTTCTCCCTAGAAACAGTCTCCTTTCTGGAGACAGCAAGTTAAGCCACTTCTGTGAGGGAGATGATACTCACAGAGGTTTTGGTAAGAAACCCAGATGGGTAAGGAAATACAAAAGCATACATTTCTAGTTTTGTAAATACTGGATGGGATGCACTCAGCATCACATTTGCCTTCACATTTACTACACATTTGCCTGATTTATGTTCCTAGTCTTTGTTGGACAGCTCTTCCCTCTGGACGCTTCAGGAGCTCCTATCTAGAAAATCTAGAAAGACTAAGCATTTGGTATTTAAAATTCAGATGTTTAGTGCAGATAGATTTGACCTCATCCTTGGTTACTGAAGTCATTATGGTTACTCTGTGTATCAAGCAGGATTAACAGATCCCCTATCTTCAGAAACAGGAATACTTTGGATGCCTATTTAATGAGAAGACTGTCCATTTAACTATCAGGGCCACAAAGGAGAAAAAAAAAAAGATCTAGTGCATTATCAGATGCATAATTCTGCCAAAAGGAGGGCAGCAGAGTTACACATAGATCTTTGCTGTTTTCATAGTTAAAATGGCAAAATATACATATATCAACATATTTCCATATAATATTTTCATTCTGAGGGGGCAAGAGGAGAATTTTGAATTTTATATCCTTAAAACCTGCTTGCTTTTTCTAATACAGAAGAGAATAACGATAAATAATAAGACTAAATACAAGAAAATGCAATCCCATAGCTACGTTTTCTACTCCTAAACAGGTTGTAAATTAGAACAAAAACAGAAAAGTATTACAAAGTATTATAAAATGTTATCCCTGGAAACATTCCAGGTCAGGTTGGACGGGGCTCTGAGCAGCCTGATCTAGTTGAAGATGTCCCTGTCCATGGCAGGGGGGTTGGACTAGATGATCTTTAGAGGTCCCTTCCAATCCAAACTATTCTATGATTCTGTGATAAATGTATTTGTGTATCAAAAGAGATGGAGTTTTATACGCAGAGGTAAACTCCATTTAGCACTGCATTGTTAGCAAAGTATTTCTAAGTGTTATCTGATTTCCTACTGGTGGAAAAGAAGAATATTTCACCATCTGTATTGTAGCTTTATTAATTTTTTTACTCTCGTAAAAATTAAAATGCACTGGAGTGCAAAACCACAAATTTTGCATTCACCCCAGAAGTTTTTTAGTTTTACTGCTGGAAAGCACTGAAGAGACATAGATAGCAATAACAATAAAATAGTAATAATAATAATAATAATAATAATAATAATAATAATGCCTAAGGAGTAATTTTATTCAAGATATACAGTGAGATACTCTTAGCATATTGCATTAAAATGTCTAATCAACAATATCACTGCTTTCATGTATTTCCAATGATGGCTGCATATAGGCTGGTGAAGATAAGCATGTATATATTATAAATCAATACACAGAAAGAGCAAACAGGCAAGAAAAGCTCTGTGGAATACAGTCCAGATAAGTACAACATTGGCAAAGGAATGGTCTTCAAATGTCATGGTGTTCTTGGCAAACATAAATGGGGAAAAATTCAAATTTCATCGGACCATTTCTTTAATTGTGATCAATCAGTTGTTGGGCTGGATGTGCTGCGAATGAAAAGGATTTTACTTTCTGATATACTTATTTAATGTTTGAATTGTACAACCCAGAAACAATATACCTTTTCAGCAACTTATTAGCAAATCAGTGAGATATTGCTAGTGTTTTCACCTATAGAAAAGATTTAGATTTACAGAAGATTTACTTTACTTAACTGTTCTCCTATTAAGGATTACAAAAGTAATCAGAATATTTGGGAGGTGAGCTTGTATATATTAATTTCAAAACACCTGTGACTACTGCTCACATGTGAAACTTGAGTGATGTACCTGAAGCTAGAATTTGACCAATTTAAATTTTATTAGTACAAGTATTTCTACTGGGGCTACACTTTCACTCTGAACATCAAACACGTTTCAAGAATATTGGAGCAGTTTAGTAATGTGTTCAGTCACAGATAATTTAATCAAATCATAGATTTAATTAAATGGTATTCACCACTCTTTTAATGTTAATGCTATCATCACTAATTATGTCAAATAGTAGATTGAAGTAGCCTTTTGACTGTTGCCGGAGACAAAATAAAAAAGACAAATTCTATAACTTCATCCTCAGCAAGGCTGGATTCCCACATCAGTGTGAGCAGAGGAAATGGCAGCGTTCGGGACACAGTAAGAGCAAGACTATGGCCTGAAGAAAGTGGAGGTGGAAAAATTATTGCTACAGCCATTTTCGCATGCCTAATTTCTAAAGACAAAGGATAGGATTTATTTGTTTAAACGTAGGCATCCAGTAGAGAGAGCTGTCCCGCAGATGACTGCACAGGGCTGGCAGACACTGGAGACCTGTACCTTCAGAAGCAGCCATTGCAGGCCGCAGCACCTAAAATGACGTTACACATCTAAGTTTATCAAAACATCACCAGAGAAAGGGACCTAGCTAGCTCTTATATTTGATTTCTACAGTGTAGGTAGATATCTAACATGTCTGTCTGTCATATATGTGAGCTACTTTAGGTATTCAGATGAACAGATTTAGGTGTCTTAGGTTAAGACAAATAGCTCCCTAAGCCCCTTTGACTAGGTTGAACAGATGCAGGATTAGCCATCTATTGCAATGTTAAGTGGTCTGCGGTATCCAAGACATCTCTACATGGGGCTGGAATTCATGACACTTAAAAAAGGATGTACGAAACCCCCACACAATTCTGGAGCAGCAGCTGGTGTCTAGATGCAGTATTCTACAGCACATATAATAACACTACATACCTATGTTGATAAAACTGAAATCTGTGTAGATCTCCTCTGACTACAAAGAAGCCTAGACACCTATATCATGTATCAGCACCTACATTGTAGTCACCTAAATTTAGGTGAGTTCTAAGATTAGGCAACTCCACCCTGAGAGGTTCATTTGTATCTTTGGATACAAATGATGGGCTACATGCCCATATGTATCTTTGGAGATGCACTAAGACAACATGATTAAACTTCAAGGTGTCAGTGGGTTTCCATTGTCATGTCTGTCAACCCTTGGGTAGCCTAGGGAATCTCATATAGCAATAGTTGTCTTCGGGTAAGCAAGTGAAGAAACTGACATTTCTCATATTTTTCCACTCAGAGAAAAAAGTCTGGCTCCACTTACACCACTTGCACCATTTCCATTAATTTCAAAGTTGCTTAAATATACTTTAAATTAATTTAATGAAAGAAGGGCTATCTTTTAAAAGTGTATATTAAGTGCTGAAAGATGTAGAAAGGATTTTCAGGTGAATACCCAACTTCCACTAACATCAATGGAAGTTACTACTGATTTTGAAAATTTCAGTAGTCCTTATCTGCATCCTTTGTAATCTATAAAAATTCCCAAAATCTATTACAAAAAGTCCAAATCTAGAAAAAAGTCAATAGATCAAACTCCTCTTGAGTTAAACCAGAAAGTAAACATACTGTGTTATAAAATGTCAGTAGCTTAGGATAGAACCTGATTCAAAATGTTGTAAACGTTGCAGTTTTCCATCTTTTTTTGATCTAGAATACAGGAAAAAAATGTCTAGAATAGATTAGATTAATTAATAGATCATCCTATTCCTTAAGAAATAGGCACCCTTCAGAAAAAGCTTTCCCTACTTTCCACCCACCCATTCATCCTTATGAAGCTGTGTTTAGTGCTTAGCATTGTGCAATTGTTGAACACACCCCTGCCTGGATGAAGCCCTGTATGCCAAGTTAAAGCTCCAGAGACATTTTTTGTCTCTGAATTGTATATGGATCCATAATGGAAGCCCTAGACTCCATACAGCCCTAAATGTTAACATCATGAATGTGATGTCCTTGTAAGTCAGCAGTATTTCTAAACTTTTACAAAGGGCAAACATCACACTCAAATTTCTGGAACCGTTTGTATTTTCTTGCTTGACTATAATGTTAGATGTATACATTATTTATTAATGGAGGATGGATTTTTCTTTTGATTAAATGCTACTGTTACTTTAACAAACAGATATGAGATCCCCAAGCTCTCGGTGTGCAGGGAATTTTGTCCATGCACGCCATGCCAATGGATTGTCAGTAATGGAAAGTGATGGAGTGTGGAGGGGAAGGGGCTTTGCTGAAATACCCTTACTTTCATGGTAATCTACCAGCTACAAATGCTTATCTCAAAGGACTGCATCTTGCTATAATTGCTACATTTTGTCTGAAACTATAAAACATTGTTCTCCTTGCCAAAGCCATCGAGAATAAGGTCCAACGTTTTAATGTTAGAAAAAGAGAAAAACAACAATATATTTAAATTTAGAATTCAGTAATAGAGAAATTCAGCTTTGAATAAATAATCTAATAGTGTTGTAGTGTATCATCAGATCTTTGATATTCTCCCAATGGATGAGCTAACTGTGGGATATCTACTGTTGTAGCCAGATTGCTGTAAGATAACAGGTATAGGAAAGCAAATAAACAAAAGAAATCCCAAGAGAACCCTCTCCATTCTATTTAATTCTTTCCATAATGATATCACAATAAATTATTTTTTTTACTTCTGAGCTATGCACCTGAGTGATCTCAGTTTTGATGACTGTTTTCCAGCTGCAGCTTCACCGGGACAGGTTGCAATACCTGAAAATTGTTACCATAGCCCTGTCTTGGCACTAGGGGTGTGATTCATCTCACTTGATTTAGTCATCTAAACATCAAGTGTCTAAGTTTTCTCTACAGTTGCTGAAGATAGATAACTCCAGAAAGTGAGCAATCTGCTAAGTGTTTTTCTCTGTATTAATTAGCTTCTGGAACTGCCTGTCTTTCTGCTCTATACCAGTTAGAGCTTATATGACCAGATGTCTAACTTTTAAATGGCTAAATTTTACAGAGATGAATTTCAATCTCAAAGTCTATTGACTGTACATGAAAGTATCAAGCTCATTTCATTTAAAAAAATGTACTTCAAAGCATAATTCCAAAATCATCCTTTTTTTTTTTCATAAATCTACTACTTCCTAATGTTTATTGTTTAATAAGGTATATTTAATAATAGCACAAAACTTCATTCAGTTGCAATATTGAGTCATGACCTTTCGCAAAAGTATGAAATGCTTTGCAGCCAGGTGACTGGGTAACCAACAAACTTGTTTTCTACAAAGGAGTTAGCTGGTTCCAGAAAACTATTGTCTTTCTTATATGAGCCTGAAGTGCAGCTCTCCTGCAAAATGAAAGCATTCCTATTAGTTGACCTGAACTAAAAAGTTCTGTCTATGTCTAATATGTAATATGCAGATGTCTAATATGTAATATGCAGATTTGGAAGCGTGAAAGGCCACAACAAAGAAGATGGATGGCAGCATCCTCACCGCTAGAGCAGGAAGGCTCATTATCATCGCCAAGTTGTCATCAAGAGGATACAAATAACAGAGTATCAGACAATGACATTCATGATCAAAATTCTGAATATTCTGAAGTAGAATAAATGACATCTTTGGTTATGTAAGGGTGATAGCAGTCGCTGCCCTCACAGAAAGACTATTTGCATATAAAAAGTCACATGGAAACTAGCAGATAAAAGATTCAACAAAGGAGCAAATTTGTTATAAGCTGAAAGTCAAAGTTGGAGTATAGTAAAAATACAAGTGATAACAAAAGAAAGTTTACTGTGTAAACAGTCAAATTCTTGATGAGTGGATTTGCTACAGGTAATCTAGGTCTGACAGTAGAGTTGAAAGCAACCAGAGTCAAGCAAGAGAGTTCCAAGTATCAGATGTCAAAAATATATGTTTTCCTTAACCCTTAGAACTGCATCAGAATTCAGTAGGTAAACCTATTCCAGCCACGTTATCTCTTCTTACAGTATTAACAAGAGAGGAGAAGACTTAAATTGATCAGTCAGGTATAAAACGTGTTAAAGTCATTCCAATAAAATTTAATTACTGAATGTACGTAAGAAAAAATAATGTCCATGGAAGCACAATAAAAAGTCCTGGACACACATATGTGTGGACTTCATACCTGATCCTCTGTATTGCTTACCTGTTGAGCTGATTTTCTGATCTGGTTTGGGTGTCTCCAGCTTTGTGTCTGCCAAGGAATGCACAGGCATGGTTCTGGGAATAGCTCACTCCCTTCCAGCCAGCTCCAAAACAGACCCACCACAGGACACAGCTGAGCCTGCCAGCCAAGCTGGTGGTGCCTCTGGGAAAATGTATTTAAGAAAGGGCAAAATGCTGTGCAGCAGTTGTGAGAGACAGGACTGAACAAAAAAAAAAGTGCGAGAAACAACTGTGCAAACACCAGGGTCACAGAAGGAGGAGGGGGAGGAGGTGTTCCAAGAGCCAGAGCAGAGATTCCCCTGCAGTCCGTGAAGAAGACCATGGTGAAGCAGGTTTTCTCTCTGCAGACCATGGAGGACCACGCCAGAGCAGATATCCACACTGCAGCCTGTGGAGGACCTCATGCCAGAGTAGGTCCTGAAGGATCTGTGGCCCATGGAGATGAGCCCATATTGGAGTAGTTCTTGAAAGACTGCAGCCTGTGTGAAGCACCCACACTGGAGTAGGGGAAAAGTGTGAGGAGGAAGGAGAGGCAGAAAGAAACTGTTATAGACTGCCCACAACCCCCATTCCCCATCCCCCTGCACTGCTTGGGGGTGGGGAAGTGGGTAGAGGAGTTGGGAATGAAAGAGTGAAGTTGAGCGGGGGGGGGGGGGGGGGGGGGGGGAGGTTGTCTGAATTTTGTTTTAGTTTCTCCTTATCCAAATCTATTTTAATTGGCAATAAATTAAATTAATTTTCCCCAAGTCACGTCTGCTTTGCCCATGATGCTAATTGGTAAGTGATTTCCCTGTCTATCTTGACCCATAAGCTTTTTGATCTTGTTCAGGAGGGGGAGAGAGTGAGTGGCTGCTTGGGGGACTGGCAGCCAGCTAAGGTCAACCCACCACAAGAACCCTAAGAAAATAATTACTGTTTTAGGACACTAGGGTCCAATGGATAAGCACACAACAGAAAAGCACACATCTTCTAAAAACATCATTATCATTTGCTGTTTCATATGGCACCAATATCTGATATTTCTTATCCTGGTCTGTTGACTATGCAGGTCAGAACCAATAAGTAACCACTTTCCAGGAAAGAAGGGAAATGAGGAATTTATGTAACAAGAAAGTAAGCATAAATGAGATGCATGTTTTTATATCAAAATGAGGCTTATATTAAAATGAGTGACAGAAATTTGGAGGAAGAATTCCTTCTCCCTAACTTTAGATGTCTACAGTGTAGATGTCTACATCTGATATAGTGTAGGCTACATGGTCAGTAAAGAGAAATGAGGAGTTTTAGGAACCTGCTACTTTGAATGTAGATATACACGTGCTAGAGGTGTATCTTCATTACGAAGAAGCCCATATCTAGTATCTAACCGACACTTCAGGTGCCACTGTGGTCCTCAGATTAGCTGCTTCTTGACTGTGTGAGCATTGAAGGAACATTCAGCAGCATATGCAAAGCATCCCTAAGTCTTAACAGCACTGAGCTGTGTGGAGCTTTGCTATGATTTGAGTTGTCTCTGAACTGTCCTCTCTATCCTGACTGTAGGACCTGGCCACACACCTTTCCCTGAGTGCAACCAGTAGATTACACTTGATATAGGAAAGACCCGATAATAACCACATTGAGTCTAATGGTTTATAACCCAGCTTCACAGTGTTGAGGTCATTATCCTATTGGATATAATTGTGTGATCTTTTTCTTTCTCTCCACTTATCTCAGTTTTTCATTTTAAAGGACTGAACTGCTTTAAACCTCCAGATCTAAAAGGGACTTCAACTATGAATACTAAATGGGTGGAGGATTCTGCCCTCAGGCCTGATATGAGACACTTCCTTACTCATTTTACTGCTTTCTGTGTTTCACTGACTTCCCAGTGTTGTATAGAGAACCTGGGCAAGCAGCTCTTGCTTTTGAATTCAGAAGGTGCCCAGAGCTATATTAGGTTGGGGGGATGTTACTCTTGGAGTAATTCTTTCCCATACCTCACTCTCTCTCATAACGGTTTGTGCAGCCATGTGGTAAACCAGATTAAGTGTTCAGCACAGTTCTTCCTCCAGTCAAAGCAACTGTTAATTTATTTGTAAATATACGAAGAGCAAGGGAAATGCTACTCAAGCCAGTATGGACATCCATTAACAAGGAAGCACTTTTCTAGTCAAGACCAAGACATTGAGAAAAGTTTTGTGATTTAATGATTTAATATAAAGTCACACCTCTTTGCTAAGTATCAAATCTCAGGAAGGGATTAAGAACCTACCTGAGTCATTATCTGAAGGAAGCAGCCTTGGAAAATCATCACCAGCAGTCCATATAGTTGAAAACCCTGACAAGGTAGTTCCACAGGATATTTTCTCCAGTGTCATTGCCAACTTAGGAGATTGCCAAAACCAGCAAATGCTGTTGTTGTCCTGCAGTACAGGTCAACAGTACAGCTGAGCCTACTGAACAGGTAACCTTGCCCCTGCTTTTTTTTCTTTCCTCCCTTGCTTCCAGATGGGAAGTCTAGCCCTCAGACCTGTGCTAGCTCCAGTGCTCATTGAAGTCATCTAGAAGAAATCCTCTCTCTTTTTTTTTTTTTTTTGGCGGGGATGTGGGGGAGGGGAAGACTAGGCAAATGGACTATCTTCTGACTTAAAGAGATGGATCAATTCGACAACAGTTCCAATAAAATGCCAGAACTGACACAAGGGAAAATATCTGGCCATGAGTAGTGAAGGAAGGAGTGTGAAAGAGGCATTAAGTGGGCTCAGCTGTATTTTCAAACTGTACTTCAGCTTCTATTTCACTTCTCAACTACAGGTATAAAGGTAGTGAGCTTTATGATTCCCCTAAGGACAACTAATGGTCTGAGAATGATAGAGTTTGGCTCTGCTTACTTGCGATAAATCTTTAGGAGTTACGGGACTACATGTTTTTTGTGCCAACGGCATTTGAAGCCAGCCTTCTTAGTCATTAAATCAGTTGTTTTGTTTGAGGAAATAAATGGTTGAAGCCACCTTGAGGCTAGTTTGGGGGCATTCACAGGGTAATCTGTGAAGAGTCCCTTTTCTCTGTCATACTATTTTGTGCTATATATGTCTAAATTGTGCCTAGTTTTTCACCCTCTATGAGAGCTGTCTCACCTAACTTTAGATCTATGTGTCTACAACTGACCTAATCATCCTACTTTGCACTTTCAGTCAGAGAAAAAGTAATTTTTAAGGCAATTTCAGGCAATTAATCTAAACTATATGAGGGAGGGCCTCTTTCTCTTCATTGCCTACAGTGGAAGCACAGTGACAAGTTTAGATGTAGCTTTTATAGACATCTATCTGCCTTCGTTCTGCAAAGAGACGATAAGCTGTAATGCAAGTAGTGTGGTGCAATCTGTGAAGATCTGTGGAGTGAAACCCTTGTTACACTACACAAGTTTTGTGGGTTTTGTAAAGTTAAATGTGATTTGGGGACTCTACCCTTGTTTACTTTGCAAACGTATACCTGTTGTTTTAGCCCATGGTGTGAGGGACCATAAGTGTGAGAAAGCAGAAAATGAGATGTGGATCCAGATATCAACGAACAAGATAATTTCACTAAGGTTTGCACTCGTACCTGATCACTTCTTTTTTGTAGGTTATGTTTTCTTCTTGGGTACTGCCATTGTTACCGCAGGTCTTCTGTATTTGGTCCTGATGTTCTTGTCAGACACGTATATGTGTGTGAGAACTGGAAGTGTCAGTCATTCCAGGGCCATCCAAACTATTACTAAAACATACTGGACTGCAGCAAAGCCCCAGGGAAGGTGTTAAAATGTATATAGTGACTCCATACAACTAGACCACTTTTTAAGCAGCCTCTGATCTCTACAACTGTCCCAAAGTATTTGGAAACACAGTGACAGCACAGTTATTCTCCAGTGTTATTAATAACCTGTTTCCCTTAAGCAATTGATTTTTTATTGGTCTTCTGAGTGGCTGCTTATGATAGGTTTCATTGTATAAAATAAGTTTCTAATTATAGGCATTCTCTGTGTGAAGAAATTTATGTCAGTGACATATGGTACCAAGCAACTCACAAACAACAAGAAGCAAATCCAAGCTCAAAATACGAATTGGACACTTGTCCAAAGAAATAAATAATGGGCCAATGTGCCATAAATTCAATGACAAGGCTCATGTCATTCCATATGAAATTTGAGGATATTTGAACAGCAGTAGAAGAGAGGATTTTAGTATGACACCAAGGCAATTTCTTCTCTGTGTATTCTTATTAAAGCCTTCATTATTTACTCAAGCACTTACTTTTGGGTACCAGATCTTGTTCACTCTCTTTAAAAGACATAAGATACTGGATTTTTTTATTATCCTGAACTTGATCTCAGTTTTCTTTGGAAAGATGAGCCATGGAGTTTCCTTGCATTCTTGGTGAGCCTTCAAGTATACATTTATGCACCAATCACACAACATTGATACATCAATCTGGATTGCAGCACCAGGTGTTCCAGATCAGATAGGATTTGATTCAACTGTCTAACCAAAGTCACCTTGTGCCATCTGAAAAGCCTCATGATATGGTGCCTCCCTTGCAGTGGCCACTCAAAGAGATGTCTGTCTTCTTCAGGTCCTCTGTCCTTTCTGTCAGCATCATACAAGATATCTTGCTATGACTGAAATGCCTGCAGAACCAGAAAAACTGGATCTCATGAACAGTGTGTTTTCAAGGACTACACCCAGTGCACAGACACTAGGGAACAATTCTGCCATCAGAATTTGTTCCTGATGGAGAAAATATTTCAGACAGCAGTTTTCTGTCACTTACTACAGTGTTTTCAAGGAAAGCTCATTAAAAAATCCTGCAGCACAGAAGTACCTATAAGACTAAAACCTGTTTTTATATCAGTAGAAGGGATCAAGGTCAACCCACCGCAGTCACCTGCGGGAGTGACAATCTAACAGTGTCCATAGAATATGTGATATATGTGATGTTCTATGGACACTGCTAGGTTGTCACCCCCGCAGGTGACTGTGGTGGGTTGACCTTGGCTGGTTGCCAGATGCCCACCCAGCCGCTCTCACACTCCCCCTCCTCAACAGGACAAGGGGAGAAAATAAGATGGAAAACTTCATGGGTTGAGATAAAGACAGGGAGATCACTTAACAATTACCATCACAGACAAAACAGACTTGGGGAAAATTAATTTAATTTATTGCCAATTAAAAATAGAGTTGGATGGTGAGAAACAGAGAAAAACTAAAACACCTTCCACCCATCCCCAGTGGTGCAGGGGGATAGGGAATGGAGGCTGTGGTCAGTCCATAACAGCTCTTCTCTGCCACTCCTTCCTCCTCACACTTTTCCCCTGCTCCTGCATGGGCTCTCCACAACGGCAACTTCCTTCGGGAATATCCACCTGCTCCAGCATGGGGTCCACCACGGGCTGCTGTGTGGATATCTGCTCCACCATGGTCTCTTCCACAGGCTGCAGGGAACTACCTGTTCCACCACGCTCTCCTCCAGGGGCTGGCTGCAGGGGAATCCCTGCTCTGGCACCTGGAGCACTTCCTCCTTCTGCCCTCACCTTGGTTGTCTACAGGGCTGTTTCTCACACTTTTTTTTCCTCACTCCTCTCTTGGTCAGTTTTTTCACCCTTTCTTAAACCTCTTTTCCCTGAGGTGCCACCATTTTGGCTGCTGGGCTCAGCTGTTCCCTGTGGTGGGTCCATTGGAGCCGGCTGGAACCGGCTGTGTCCGGCACGGGGCAGCCCTGGCCTCTCCTCACAGAGGCTGCCCCTGCAGCACCCCCTGCCAGCACCTGGGCACCTGTACCGATACAGTGACAATAACCTTATTGTCAATTGCTTTGTCAATTAAAGAGTTTATATTCTAAGCTGAGTTATACCTGTGGTATCAATAAACATGATCTCTCTGACACCGAATATTCATTTTTAAATGAGGATTGCATTGGGAGAACTAAAGCTAAGCTCAGGGATTTTTAGGGAGTACCTACCTAAAAGAGTGGTCTTGTTTTCTTGTATCACATTGTACATTATCTACAGTGGAAAGTGCGTAAATAGATGAGGCATAAATTATACAGGCTTCTTCATGCATTCATCATGCAGTATATGCTCATAACAGGTCTGAATTATATATGAAAAATTGTAAAATGCACTCTGAATAGGCTCTTGCATGTATATTATTTGAAAGGGCAGGCTAGCACACAAACGCATACCCCCTCCAGCTGACTACGTGCAAACCTGGCAAGGCAGAAGCCGTCTGCCAGTAACCCAGCTAAACAAAACCTCATCCCATAACACACCGTCCGTACTACGCCACTGATGATAACTGCAAAAGCTCGCTCCTCACTGCAAGTAGCCAGCGAGCTGTACAGACTTCCACCAGGCACTGCGAGCAAACTCCAACAGTTTACTGGCTGGATATTTTATTCTATTCAAATTACTGCTTTTCCCCATACAAACTGAAATGAACAGTAATATCTCTTCCTGTCTGTCCTCTGTAATTGCTGTTCAAGAGCTAATGAGCATATTCAGACCACCATTAGAATCTAAGCTGGTACCACAAATACAGTTCCTCGCTATTGCAGTAATAGGAACAAAGTGATCAGCTTTTAACAGATAATGTTGGTTTGACAAGTGTGAAAATGACCAGATGTTTCTTAGAAGTACTTAAAGTTTTACAGGACCTGTGTTCAGCCACTTGAAAACGGAGTTGGAAAGTTTGACTGTAAAATGGATTGAAAATAATGGAGGTTAGGTTGCCCATGGGAAGATAATTTTCAAAGGAACATATTGTAAGGCTGTGGAACATAAAGTACCTGTTAACATGCATAAAATTTATTTGTTCACTCTGCAGCTACTAGTTTCAATATCTGAACTATAACAGATATCTCAGTTGAGAGCAGGTAACATTTGCTTGTGTAAGTTACAAAAAAATACCTATTCTTCTATGAGAGAAATAGCAGCTGGAAGACATCCGTTGTTAAAAATCTTCAGATCCTGAGAGGAGCTGATTTGCTAGAAGCTATTTTTTTTGAAAGTTAGGGAATTTGGAATCAAAATAAACAGGTTATATAGCATTGGTTTTTTGCGTGGCATGTTGCATAATGTAATGCTTATGAGATCTTGAAGCATGAAACAGAGTACCAACAAAGAAATACCAATATGGAGCTAGAAGATTGAAAGTTTGGAAAGCATAGATGACACAGAATGCTGCATAGCCCCCATTAATTCCAGCACCTTTCTGGAAGGCTAAATTAATTGGGATTATTTACTAACATGGTTTCTAGAGCAGCCTTAACACCAGTTGTGGTGGCACAAGAGAAATGAGCTGACACATGCTGGCATGGGATCTGGAAAGTGCTGCCAGGGTCACGGGGCAGGGTCGCTTCCTTCATTACGCACAAAGGCCGAGTATTGTGAAACTAGGGCCCAAGTCAGACCGTCAGCTCTGAGCTAAAGTGACAGCCTTGCGGAGAGTGAACCTGTGCGTGATGTAAGTTACGTGGCAAGTCTGTTCCTGACAAAGCTCTGAGAAAGTGCTCCACTGGAGTCATTAAAACTGTGATAACTTGCCTGAAAACTTGTCCCAAGGATTCATAATAGCCTCAGCTTGTTCTTGCTTCACCATTTTGTCTTCTTCTCATTCTTTTCCTTCTTATTTTCAGATACACTGTTGTATTATGGAGCTAATGAGCAATCTGGGTGATATCATTAAATTAAAGCAGAAGACAGCAAGGGAAAAGAATTCCATATGATCCTGTAGAAGGAGAAAAACAAGAGTTTTAGGGCAGGCTAAAAGCTGCAAACAGAAAAAAAAAGATTTGTTTTCGCTGTGTTCTGTGTCAGGAATAAATACATTCTGATATACTCAAAGACGATTTAGGTATTCAACATTAACAGGCTGGGGTTCCTGCTACCCAGAGTGTACTCCTTCTTGCTGAAAAACTCCCTGGAAGTGATTTTTAAATGTATATGTCACATCAGATTGCATGGAGCTGTTTGGAGGTGAACCTCTCATCCTGTGACCTCACATGGCTTCCCATGCAGCGCAGTTCACAAAAGTCTAATAGCAAAAAATACACTTCTGTTCACAGCGCAAGGGGAAGCAGGTCAAAAAGGTGGGGGGAAAGGGTGTAAGTAACTCAGATTGCTCTATGGATTTAGACACTGATTGTCTGAAGCTGTAACCTGGCTGCTTGGTGATTGCTTTTCAGTGATTTTATACCAGTGTGTAAACTCCTTGGGGAGAACACTGATACGACAGTGTCAGATTCACTGCCTTTTATCAAGATCCTTTCCAATTTCAGACAGTGGGTTGAGGAGCGTAGACAAGGTAAACCACTAAAAGTAGCACAACCTGAATTTCTCACTGTGCCTCCGTGTACTGGGGGTAGGGGGTTCCCTGTTGCCAAACATGCAGCTGAGTGCTGTAAAAGGCAGCTAATATTCCTGTCTTTTGAAAACACTGTTCCGTTTAATTAAGACAACACTTGTAAGTGCTTTGTGGCTCAGACCAAATTGCACTTACCTTATAGCTTTAGGCCATTGGTTTAAGTCCAAGATGACATTTTCAGCTCATTGAGTCCCTGGTGGACAGACGTCCACCACACAAAACCACTGTACATAATCTTGTAAACTTGGCTGTCAGTGAATTAGAGGGGCCTAAAACTGACGCTGACACAGAATAAATTACCCAGAATGGTAAGGAAGGGTCTGAGAATGTGATGGGTCAGAGGAGAAAGAGGGACAGAAAGTTAAAAATTCTTATTTGGTCACCAGCTATTTATTTTGCCCTAAATCAACTTCCTTTTGCAATCTTCTTAGTCATACTTTTGAAGTGGAAGAAAATTAAGAAGGAAACAGCTGCTATTTCACAATTTTTAAGGAAAGTCCATTCATAAAGCTTTGGACCAAAAAAAGGGAACTGTGTTTAGAGAATGTAACAGGATTATGAATGAGAAATTCTTCATACATTTGTTAAATTAGAAGGAGCCTTTTGCTACAGAAACTCACACAATTTTTTGTTTACATAGTGAAGTAAAAGAGAGCAGCACAGGGCAAAAGAAATCCTTTGCTATTAAAAATAAAACATGACCACATTTATTCCTCCTTATAAAATGAAAACACACAGAATCAGCGGTAGGACTGCTATACAGACATCCATTTACAGATATGAAGTCACCTAGATATGGTATCATTTTGCTTCTGAAAATTAGAGCACACTCAAATATTGAAGAAACACCCCCAACACTGCAGAATAAAGAATCTATGCTCCCAAGCTTAGCTCTTGCATGTAAACCTTGAGCTATTGCCAATCATCTGTCTATGTTAACAAGCAGAACAAATATAAGTGCAGTGAGAGGTAAGGATTTAAAATTCAGTGAAGGAGTTTTCCAGCATAGCTCAAATTCAAATGCTTTTATTCTGAATTTTCATCTAGCAGCTTTTCAGATGAGAGTTCTTACACTTAAGTCTATAATCTTATTATCATACCTTACTTTGGTGGAACTACTTGTGTGAGTAAGAATATTCAGTCTTCAGAGAGGTTTGTGGAAATGAGTCCTTAGGGTGTTTCGGAACGTGGATCTGTCCATTTATCTGAAAAAAGGACAAGACTCAGGAAGAATTAGTAGAGTCCTCCATAGGGAGACTAGTTATGCATGGGACTAGTTGTAGTCTATATCCTTCACAGACTGCAGTAGGAAATATAGAAGAAAGATTTGTAGGAAGAGGCTATACCTTTTATTAAGAGAGAAAATAACTGTCAGCAGTTAAAAAACCCCCGACCAATCTATTCTGTACTTGCTCAGGCACAAAACCATACAGCTGACACGCTTGAAGAGAATGGTTAGGTGGAAGAAGTTAGATTAGCCAGAAAACCTCAGAATTTTGAAACCAGGAGTAAGGCAATTTCTAAGCAAGAAAATATGTAAGGTAGTGGCCAAAAAAACCTTCACAGTAACCAAGAGAGGGAAAATTTCTAGCTTTAAGTTTCTATCAGAGACAAACTGGCATATCTAATCTGTAACAATCTGAAATTGAGGCAATCTTGATTTATGGGACAGAAAGGGAGTAGTAGGTAAGAGGGGTAACAAATGCAGTTATTTATACTTTTGAAATCCATTTTTTCATGAATTGTCTTCTTCACAGTATGTTCAAATAGTGTTAGACCTTCCTTGATCTCAAGAATGCCTTTTAGTCTCCTGATAACAAGGGAATCAATTAAGAAGAATGGAAAAGGAAGAGTCCCCAGCGGGTTTTTTCGTTCCCTTCTTAGGTCACACTCAGATTTATGCAAGAGAAGAAGTGATCTGAAAGAAGGAGGAGCAAATTCTCTCACTTTTTTTCATGAAATCCTTTAGATGGTGAATTTAAAACCAACAAGCTCAAATGACGTAGGACAGGTTTCTACTGACATCCTGAAAACCTCACACTTCGAATAAAATGAACAGTTGCTTGCACTCACCAAAGGATTATCTCATTTACATTTTCAAAAGGGATTACAGTGCCTTTAAAGGACAAGCATCTTTTGGGCTAATTAATTTTCTCAGACTAACTTGCAATGTATGGTGAGCACTTGATTAAATATTAATACAGGGTACAGGGTCACACTTTTTGCAATATTCTAAATCTGTTAGTGTATTGTCAGTGGGTTCAAAATGTAAGTATATGCGTGAATTTTTTTTCTGCACGTGTATATTTATGTGTTGTGGGAGAAGAGAGAAAACGAAGAGGACTAATAGACGTTTGCAATATCTGGCTCCTGCTGGGGAATATGGGGAAGTTTGCGATAAGTGAACAGAACGCCACGCATTTAATCTCCATTGGTAGCATGATACCGTTTTAGAATCCAGGAATTTCTGAATATTATGCATAGATATATGCATAGAGAGAGGATATTTAGTGTAAGCTTTTCACATAAACATTCAAAAAACATCAGGCTGAAGAGTGTGGTACCTTAGATCAAGGAAAAGCCCCACACTACCCCCTAGTGATCAAAGTTTGGTGACCTCTAAATAACAGAAAACACAATAAGTGGACTTTAGATCAGAAGAACAAAAAAATGCCCAGGAGCGATGCAAGTCACTGCTGGTGTTCTTTACTTAGGATCCTTTTTATAATAGAAGAATAAAGCAATGGCTGTCGAAAGGCTGCAGCTTCCAATTCCTTGGTCTGAAGCCTCAGTCTTAGTAACCAAACAAATATAAAAATGTATATATTCAGAAGGAGAAAAAACCCAAACCTCAGGGGAGATATCTCAAGTGTTAGGATTTGTAAAAATAAAATAAACCAGAAGGTTTTATTGCAACCTTATAGTTGCCAAAAGATTTTTTTTTTCAGTTTTGTGAGCTCTTTGCATTGTTCAGATGTACTGATTTATCAGATATCATACATACACGTATTTCTTATCTTTACATAATCTTGAAATTATACAAACCAAAAGCCAGGTCTATATGTGTATACGTAGTAAAACTGAAAGTAAGTAAGCACTGATTTATGCATCTGAGACCAGAATCTGAATCTTAAGGGGAAAAGGAATCACCACCAACAATTTCAGTACAACTTTGTAGAGATTTTTGCCATGTTTCACTAAAGTAATTAAGAAAGTATAAGCAGGGGCAGGGCATATTCTAAATGGAATCAATGGAGCAATTCATGTGTTTAAAGTTGAAAAGTAACTAAATCAGGGCTTTTTTAGCTAATAAAGATGTACCAAGATAAAAATGAAAAGGATTCTCTTTTCATTTTGTCTTGCCATTTTTTCTTTGAGTGACAAAGCAGTCAGTTCTTTTGGATTCTCTAACCAGTGAGAAATCACAGACTTATTTGCAGAGGTTCTCTGAGACTGATTCTGCTTTTGCTGACATAGATTTTATGCCCTATCCACAGGTGTGTAACCTGCCTAGGGTGCTCTCTTTTACACATTACCTAAAATCAAAGCCCTGCAAAATGAAGATCCTTCAATATCTTTTACAGAAGAGATCTTATGTATCCTCACCAGATTTCAATATGGTTAATTGCAGTTGATCCATCGTATTCTAAATTTTACATTAAAATTATCAGCACAGTATTTCAGAACCTCTCAAGTCAACGCATGAAGTCCCATCTATAAGCTATATTCCTCTCTCCTTCCCAGAGGCCACCCCTTAAGGTCACCTGTTTTATTCTTTGTTTTCCTTTAGTAAGTTCTGCTGAGTGCGCATCCTCTTTTCTTTTGTTGCAGTTGTGGGAAAGCTTCACCCTTGCAGCTGACAACTTCATAATATGTAGGAAAGGGAGATATCGAAAGAGCCGGCAGCTCTTAGATTAGAATCATCAGGGCCATGGGACACTCTAAATCTGATATTCCACTTCATGATAGGCCACCAGTGTAAGACAGGCTATGCAGGAAGCAGTCAACATTATGACGGAAAACATCCAGAGGAAAATAATGCTAATAGGAGGGGGAAAAAGTGAAACAAAATCAGGCATTCAGGGTTTCTTGGAGCAGATGCACTTCTTGTTGAGACAGAGCAATATTATGTTAACAGGAGAGCAATAGCTGAGGCAAGCAGTAAAATCAAGATAATAAGAAATAGTGGAGGGATGAGAAGGAAAATCCACAGCATCCAAAAGGAGAAAAGGTTAAAGAAAAATAAAATGCAGGGTTGTGCCACACACTGAAATCACCTTGGTGCAGTCTCAGACCCACAAAGAAATCCAAAATCATGGTAGGTGTAAATACAGTTTAAAAAAAAAAGACAAATATAAACATAAATCCAAGAAAAAATCAAAGATGATTGAAGAAAAGAAACATCTATTATAGCTCCCACAGTCTAAAGGCCTTTCCAGAAGTGCATACTGACAAACATTATATGCTACCTTTAAAATTTTATTATTTATTATGAATTCATATGAAACAAAAATGAGAAAATTCATACTGATCCTGTACCGGTATTGCAAAGGTGAATTTTTGGTCCTTTTTCTAGCACTATTATTGGGAAAAAGAGAGTAAAGGACTGATCCTTGGCCCCAAGGCCAAGTGGCAGAGACTGGTTCACATCCAAACTGCTTAGGGCTACCTCTCTCTAGAGAAGATGTGTTGGAGAAAATTAGATGAAGCAGTCCTAAAAAGAGCTGGGGAATAAATTGAAAATTAAGTGTTTAGGCACTCAGGATTGTAGTGCTTGACTCCTCTGACTTGCATTTAGCTGTGTAGACAGGTCTAGAAGCTTTGCAATACGCTAGATGGCAATAATTTTGCAAACCAAACCAAAGCAATGTAAAATGGGGAGGAATTTTTTTTTCAAGGCACATACAGCATATTTGTACAGACAATATAAGATGGAGATTGTAGGACTGTGTGTATTTAAGTTTTGTGATAACCACAAATAGTTGATAGGCTACTACTTCTGAGGCTGATCTACTCAGTTATTAAATTATTTTTCAATCCTTCATGAAACTCTGACACAGCATCATAAAGTCTAAGGAATTCATACTTGTCATGCTCACAGGTACAACTCTAAGAATAAACAAATAGTATATACATTTTAATTATTAATCCCTTTCCTTCTCACCTCCCCCGAGATTGATTTGTATCTGTTCCCATCTCCTTATATCTATATTTATTTTGTTTCTTACACACATGTTTAAATTTAATCTGATTGTGTCCTTAGGCCTGTTGTTGATAATTAAACCTACGTATTTTATTCCCTACAGCATGCATTGCAAACTCTGTCTCTAAAAATCAGTCTGAAGCTTCCCCCTGATCTCAGTAAAATTATAGTTCAGTTTCGCTTCTGATTCATTTTGTATTGGGCATGGTTCTAGATTTTTCAGCTGGGGTAAATATGTATTCCTATCTTTAAGTCTAAAGCAGGTTTTTTTATTAATGTCAAGTGAGTATTTGACCTGTAGTTCAAACCTGTTAGCAAAGATGGAAACAGTAATCAAATGCCAGTTGTGTCTGGAGCTGCAATTTTTTTTCTTTTTTTCTTTTTTTTTTTTTTAGTGCTAAACTTATCAGTCACGTACCTGCAATGTATCTTACTGGAGCAACCAGAGGTTTAAGTTTTCAGAAAAAGGGCGGGGTGGAAGGAGGGAAGTGACCAGCAAATGTAGGTATCTAGTCAAATACGTTATACCAGAGAAAATTTTTAACTACCGTTATAATTTCATACACTGTCCTAAGCTTTATGAATTCCAGGCTCAGGGGTCTTCTTGGTGACAATACATAGACAGATCAATAGCAGATTGTAAACCTCATTTACCCATTTAATTTAGCACATTGAAGACACAGGAACTGTTCAAATGAACAATGCTTCCAAAACACCTAGGAATTGATGGCATTGTGCTTTTATGTTTAAAACCAACTATCATTTCAGTCTTCTCGAGGTAATACCATATTCATCCACCATGAAAGAAAAGACTGACTGTTTAAACCATAGTCTTTTGACCTGAACATATTTCTACATGGCATATGAATGCCCAGGGAAGGATCTTTCTGGATAAACACAGAATTTATTTGAAATAAGTACACCACTGAATGTGTCAGCTTGGCAGAGACTTCGGAAAATGCGTATGTACCCAGAAACACATATTTTTTCTGATTCCACCAGCTGTATTAAATGAAAGATAAAACCTCTTTCTATGTACCTTTCTTTTCTTGTATCATTAGATCTTCACAGCTAAACTACAAAGGTATTGTGTATAAAAGCATATGGGTCAGTGAACAACATTCTAGGTTTACAATACAAAAAGTTAAACAACTTCACTCGATACCATCACTAAAGGGAAACATTTTCATTCATTCATTTTTCTTTCCCCTCCTCGTGTCATGTGGCTCTGCTTTTTGATATGCTATGCAAACATGTATATCGCCCATTGAGTCTGAGCCCTTTCCTTGCCATTTTTTGATCCTGTAAATAGAATGACAGATTCTTTAGGTTGCCCTCTTTTGCCTTTTCCTTCATCTCCTTATTTGATAGAATCTGAAAAAAAGTCCATGAGAAACCCTGAGAAAAGTATTTGTAATGGGCCACTGCAGAAGGCGCTGTAACGAGGGGACAGCAGCTTCAAGCAGAATCTCAGCAGAGTTTAACCATACGCCTTGGTTGTAGACTCCTGTATGTTTTAACATGATTGACTGCTATATAACCTGAGCACATCCCGTGACATTCGCATATGCTGCCTTTAACAATACCACCTGTACGTACAGCTTATAAGAGCTCATTCCTATGGAGATGTGTAAGAGTGTTAACACTCTCAGTGAACCTTGGCATACCATCTAGAAAGTTCAGTATTGTGCAGGTAGCAGATTGATAGCTTTGCTTGCATGAAAAAAATCCTATAAAGATGAGAAGAACAGGGACGTTGTTGAACATCACTAGGGAGGTGATTTGCACAGCGTGCCGTGATCAGTGTGAAGGGGCTCATCTGATGCTGCATCACCTGGGGTTCCCAGCATCAGAAAGGACGTGAGATTGCTATTAGCTTTTCCGCTACTTTTATTAATCCTCTTAACCAGCTTTGAGTATCCGTGCCTTTCTTATGGCACAGACCCCGAAGGATCCCAAAATAACTGGCATCTCCTTGGTGCAAATTGGTGTTGAAGAAGAACTAAAGGCAAGTGAGCCTAATACTGCAGAAAGCACTATTCAGAAACATGTAGGCCTTTTTCCCTAGTAATCTCCCTTGAATATGAGTGCCCCTGAAGCTTCCACGTTATTGTCATTATTTGCTTCCTTTTGTGATTTTTTTTTCATTTAACTGTTCCAAATACTATTCTACACTGGACACCCCTGGGCTGATGATATTATTGGCCAAGTTGTCACTAGTGAGAGACAACGCTCCCACAGAGTCATGGCCCTAGTACTGAATACCAGAAATTCTGGACTTTCTTTGTAGTCGGTCCACGGCTGTTATAATTCAGCACAATACCACTGGAGCAAAAGATGTTATACTGATTTTCACAGATGTGCAAAATCTTTTTTTTTAATTTTTTTTTTTTTTTAATGTGAAAAAGGACTGAAATTGCACAAGCTTAAAACATAGCTAAACCCAAGTGACTAAGGCCTTACTGCTTTTTAATCACTCTATGAGCAGCAAATTCTGCAGTCCCTTTCTCATGTATTAAGTTTGGATTTCCATAGCCATAGTGGAATTCTGACAATAAAATTTCTGCAAATATTTTAGAGGTTGGGATACATGAAGAGCCAGGAGTTCAAATTCGGGAGTGACTGGTAACTAAACAGCCATTAGCCTTTTTATCTAGAAAATTTATGCAGCTACTTAGCATATTTCTTTGTCCACAGTTTTGAAGTGCCTGTGTCACAGAATTCTTTTGAATGTATATCAGCCATTACAGTTCCACACTTCATTTTATGATCATCTTGAATATCATGGATGCCTAAGTTTATGCCACCTCAGCAGCAAACACCATGGCTCGTCTTGAAGGCAAAACGTGAATGTGAACATAGAGTTCCCCTGTTTGTCCCAGCTGGAGAGAAATAACAGAGCTTTCCATTAAAGATATATTAATAGAAGGGTTTTGGCAGGAAGGCAGGGGTTAACTTCCTTCTCAGCACTGAGCTGCAGCATGCAAATAGTAACTTACAGAATAAGAACAATGCTAGATAATGCATCGTGTAGATGATGCGTTAAGGTTACTGATATTGCATATCCTGATTTTAAAGGAATCGGAGAGGGAAAGAATACGATTCTGAAAGAAGTTTCTGCCTGCCGCCTTCCCTCTGCTCCCTGTGAATGCTGTATTGCGGAGAAGGTGGTGTGTGTCAGAGGAACGATGGTGAACGTAGCCAGCGGTGGCTCGGGAAGGCTGCAGTCCTCACACTCAGGGGAGTGCTAGAACGATGATTAGGATTTAGGGCAGAGCTGGTCCTGGAAAGAAACCCTAGGGACAGCCAAGTTTTGAGAAGTTTTAATGCCATTGTTGCTGCCAAGTTTCCAGTGAAGACAAATCCCAGGAAAGTAGAAATTAGAGAACTGCTCAGGTCTTGACATGGAGAGGTTATGGACTCAAGCATTGCATTACCACCTGCACAGGGACATATTATCAATATGTGGCTGTCTCAAGAGATGCACTTCCAAATTTTAGTTGCCACATGTATGTCAGAGCTGGGAAGAGAGCAAAAGCCAGGTTTAGATAACTCAGCAATAGGGTTTTAGGTCATGTTTTTGCTTGTGTTGCTTAAACTAATTTCAATGAACAAAACCTTAGGTTATACTCATACCTTATTTACCCAAACACTGCTGAATTGAATTTGATGAGTATGAGATGTGTATGAGCATAACGTCACAGAGGTTCTCAGAAGGTTGACCTGTTTGTCAAAAATGTTCTGAATGTTCTCTGCAATTCTCTTTTGTTTTTCTTCTTGTGAAGTGTTCAGAATTAAGATTGAGTTATGCTGTGAGTTTAAACATTATACTAAAAAGCATTTATTGTAAACCAATATTTAAAGCCAAATTTTGCTCTGATTTCTGCCACATGAAGCTACACTGTCTTCATGGCAATAGCATGAATTACAAAATCTCAGCATCAGCTCTTATTTACCTTCAAAAAAGAAAAACACTTTGCATAAACCGCGTGTGAACAATTCATGAATGCAGTGTATCCAAAGGTATCCCCTTAGCCCAGTGTTTCAGTATTTGCAAATTATTTGCAATAAATATTGTACTTGTGTTCTATTTGAGAGAGTAAGATAATAGATATCTCTAAAGGTTCATTGCTTTTACTCTCAAAATTCACAGAAAGACATAGTGTGCTCCTATGTCTTGATATTTTGATTTTTGTAAGGTAATGAAAAATACCAAGTGTATGGTGCTAACTGCAAGTGTGTGATCTGTGGTAAGCTTTATTAACTAAAAATGGAGCTATTTCTTGTTTCTGACCACAGCTCTCTATACCAGACACTGACAAAATATGCAGAAAGTACAGAGAACAGGGTAAGCTAATCACCAACTTTGGTTCTAAGAATATTTTGCTCTGTAATGTAGGTGATTGTGATTCAGCATAAAAGGCAGCTGTAAGCCATTCAATACTCTCTTTCTAGGGAAAGGAAAAGAAATTATCATCCAGCCTTCTAAATTGCACACCTTCTTTCTAACTTCGGTGATATTCATTTCTACTTTCAGTCTTTGTTAAAAAAAGAAAAAAAGAAATTTAATGATACTATTCTCATTATACAGCTATCAGTTACATAAAATATCTTTGTTTAGAGGCCTAATAAAATCGGTCATATAAAGAGGAAATGAGATTTTTAATGTAAAACGAAGCTGACAGTGCTTTTCTATTACTATGGTCTTATTAGGGAAAAATTCTCTGACATCTGTTTATCCCCTGCAGCCAACCTTGTATTCAGAATACAGTAATTGGTTCACAGCATCCACTAGGGATCTAACTGGCTCACTTTTCCACACCGCACTACACAGGTATCTCTGCAGCTAATTCTGAATGTACATCTACATCGTTATCTCCTGGTGAACTGTGACCCGAAACACTTTGGAGGCCCAGATGAAAGTGCTTCCTCACCCCTCCAGTGCTGGGGGTGCAGGCGTTTCTGCAGCGCGGCAATTCACCCAGGACACCCAATCACAACCAGCCCCTTTGAAGCCCCGCTCAGCTGGGAGACCATGAATGATTCATGGCTTCTCTACACACACTAAAGGGGGAAGAGCAAAGCTAGTGTATATTATTCAGGACTGCATCCTCAATAAGCCTCCGTGTTCAGCAAATTGCTACAACATTTTCTGCTTAGTCCTCACCTGTACACAACATCTCTTTTTGTGCACAACCTTCTCATTTTAACAAAGATAGGCTGATTATCTAGGAGGCCATGTTAATTAACATCAATAAAAATAAAAAAGTCCAGTGTCAGTGCCTAAAGCCAGAGATCACAGGATTATAAGGGAATTAAGGAAGTCCAGACGATCATAATTTTACAGTGGCTGAACTATGAATTTTTTGTTTATCCACTTCCATTTCCACTACAGTAACTGTCATCACACAGGCCAGTTTGGAACCCAGTTTAGTTTTGGGTTTCAGACTCTATACATATCTTCTCTGTTTGGTGAAAGACTATTAACTCCAGTTCAATGCTGTAGCAACCAAATGTCACAGCAGCTGATATTTGCAACCAAAACCTGCAAAATAACCTCCGAATTTGCATGCATCCAGGTAGTAGAGCTGGACACCAGTCCTGGAAGCATCTCCTGGAAACATCTTACAGGAAAGATGTCACTTCAGTTGTAATATAGTCCCACTCACAGAAAGGTTTCCAGTACCAAAGATAATAATGGCTCAAATAACAAACTCTCTCTTTTCCTTCAAAGACCTCAATATACACCTGGGCTGGTGGGATCACAAGACTGCAAACTTCTACACCTTTCTACAGCTTTTCCACACCGTTCACATAGACTGCCTGGACCCTTCTGAGGTCAGAAGTTGAAATCCCTGTTACTTACAGGTAAAATACAGAAAGTGGCAAAGGCAAAAAATAAGCCAGTTCTCACGCCCTTTTTTCTTCATTGCTGGCATATAGAGGACTTAGCACAACTAAAAGTCACTCGTGAGAGAACGACAGAAAGCGCTAAGAAGGCAGAGGATTAAAAAACCTGTTTTTATAAATGCAATTGTAACTTTCCAAGTTCTCAAGATGCTTGTCTTCAGAGATCACATACAACTGCTCATCATCAGCATCTCCTATTTTCAAGGACAATAATTAATAGAGTAATGAATTAGGTGAATACAAATCTACCAAAAATAAACAAACCATGGGTGATGTTTATCACTGATGCAATGGGATCTCTTGACTTCAGGAGGCATTACTGTAAGGCTTATGATGCACCTACTTATTCATAATCTCATGTCATATACTTTAATATTTTCTCATACTTGGTCCCTTGCCATAGGTAACATTTTTTTTTTGGACAAAGGCATGATTATATTGCCGTGGGTAATGTGTAACCCATTAACTTTCAGGGGACTAACTCATGGAGTAAAGTGAGAACACTCTCAAACAGCACCACTATTTTACATCCAAGCCTTTCTGTGGTTATATCTATTCAAATGGCAGACTTCTGACATGCGAGTGTTACCTTACTATGTGTGTAAATAACCAGCCTTGTAGTCACATTGATGTGAAAATAAGGTAACAACCACAGGGAGCACAGCTAAGAAGGGAGATTACTTGGAATTCTTTGATTGACATTGTGGAAATACTTTATTAATAAATTAGTACAAGTATCAATGCTAATAAACCATCCTTACAGTAAGATCAGAGGAAAATACTGACGTATACGGCAACAAAGAAACAATATGATGTTGCTGCCCCTGCTCAACACTTATAGTCTAGTGTATAGAAATGTGATTTCAAAAAGTGGACTGGGACTTTCTGCATGTTCAGTGCAGTCACTTTGTCATCTCTTCCTGTGAAAAGGATCTGCTTTACTACAGTTAAGACCAGGTTTAAGGAGGTGCTTAAAACAGGATCCACCACGCACAACACAGACTGATAGGATTGGACTTCCTACAGAAAAGGTAGTCACAGTTACTTTTCTTTTAAAACATGGGAGGAAAAGGAAGAGGATCCATTTATAGCTCCTCAGGGACAGCAAGTTTCAGGGAAACACCATCTCCCCCGTGAGAACCAATCTCACTAGGTTACAGAGACAGGCTTCTTGCTTGTGCTCCTCCTGGCCATGTGAACCTTGGACCTTTTTTTACTGTGATCCAAGCTTCAGTAGAACATAAGAGCTCTTGGAAGACAGGAGATGTGGATGGAAAGCGAACTTAACTTGTGTCTTTTACAGCCTGAAGAATTAGCCACAGAAATGAAGCATACCACCTCTGCACTTTGAAATGAGGGAATCTCCTTAATAATCTCCAAGATGGGCAGGAACCGTGTTTGAGAGAAGAATTTTCAGAGAGGCACTTGCTTTGCTGTCCTGGTACATTTTATGGGCAGGCTGCCAGAGAGACCCTATTTCTTAGCACTTTTTATCAGATAATGGCCTTTGATTCAACCTGTGGGATTTTGGCATTACTTTTCTGAGATGCTTAGCTCTGCTTATCTAGAGTACAGAGAGATTAGGCTTTTAATTGTGTAGTGTGGATTCCACATGCAGCCCAGATATTCACAATTTGCAATCCTGCAGGTCAATGAAAATTTTTTCAGTAATTTTGAACAAAAAGATGCAGCCTCCTTGCTCACATTTAAGTAGCTCCAACTAACATCAGTAAGTTAGCATATTCAAAAAACAATTAAGATGATAAGATGAGAATCACACTTGAGGGAAAACCAGATTAAAATAAAACAGTTTTCTACACTAATCCTTTGGAGTTTTAAAAACAATAGCAAAGGAGTAAGAGTGGCTAAAATACAATGACTAACAGAGGAATTTTCTAAACCAAAACAAGGAATAGTGAAGGCAGACTATGCTTCAGTAGGGCTTTATAAACATATATACATACATGCAAACATATATATGGAGAGATTATATGTGTAACAGGCTCTTTATATCCAAAACTAAAAACGCCACTGAAAAGGATAGCGGCAAGCATCTAGGACTCATTGGCTGGATGTCCTAAGTGCTGGGAGATACAACTTTGCTCCTTGCTTTCTGTTTGCTTCCTGTGAATGCCTTCCTGGCTGCACAATGTCTCTAATCCAACAGAGAGAGGCAAATCTCTGGCCCCTGCTGGACTAATCTATATTTGGTGATTAGGGCACCCTAATCCCAAAATGTGCATGGAAAAATATTCCTTCAAACCCCTTTATATTAAGGGCTGTCTAGGAGAGATCTGTACTTAGATCAGTTTTCCAGTCCCAACATTGTTATATAAAAGTCACCTCTGTGTTCAAACTTGGCTCTTCTATTATACATACGCAGTGTTCGATTCAAGACAAGTTCTCACAGTCTACTAATGGTGTTAAAGCCCATTGTGAGGTATTGTTCCTATGCATTGTTTAGAGAAATTGTGCCCAATTTAGGTATTTGAATTGGGGCTAGACAGGGCTAGATAACTGAAGATTAGGCAATGCAGCACTCAGCTCTGAAATGTCACATCCCATTTTTAGATATAGTTTTAAGACTTGCAGGCTTGTATCTCTGCTGAACACAGCAAGCCTGACATCCAAGCAGTAGCTAGGGACTAAGACTGAGCTGGGATTTAAATGCATTAAGATTGATCAAATGTTAGCCACTGAAATAGATATCCTAATGTAAATTACAACTCATTAGTTGAGCATTTTATTGTAAAAACGCTTTCTAAGCTTTTTCAATTTAATACACAGCTAATTTCAGTGCATCCAGTTAGTGAAACATTCGTTTTAAGAATATCTTCAGTTTAGATTTCTGTCATCTCTAGGACCTAAATTAGTAAAGAATTTTAGTCTATAATTTTACTTTATGCCTGTAACTCCAATGGCACAAACTGCTAAACCTGAAGTTTAAAGAACTGAATTAGATACAGCTTTATCAATCAGTTTAATAATACCCCTAAGAAAAGATTTTACTTAAAATCACAATTAAACTGATTTCTGAACAATATGATTACTTCATTAATCAAGCATTGCAGAAGTTCATACAGACTATAATTTTGACTGAGAAGAAACCGGCTTTACTGATGTATAAAATTATGCCTTTCCTAAGCAATGTTATATTTTCATTGTACTTTGTGACTACCTGGATGTCCTTTCCAGTTGCCTTTTGCCTTATATAAAACTATAAAAGTTTTCTACAGACTCCAACTTTTTTTTTCCTGGTTCTTCAGTAAGATGCAGAATATACAAAAGAATGCTGGTCTACGATATATCCCCAGACATTAAAACAGTAGAAACAGCAAGAAGAGTAATACAGAAGCTTATTGAAAATATTCAATTATTTGTCAGATTATACCACTCAGAAAATTAGTTTCAGGATCAAATTAAGGATGTGGACATAATCCACCTCTAATTTACATCAGGCTTCCTCAGATCTAGCTTTCTTCACCTCTGAGATTCTACTGAGAGAGTAAAAGAAATATCAGGTCCTTCTAACATAGCATAGACAGATGAGAGAGAGAAAAGCTAAAGGTAAACGTTCCCCTTTCTGTGTTTTAATTTTTATTGTTTTACATTTGAGTGTTTAACAAAAAAAGTCAATATTCCCTTATATCTAAGATCTGAAACTTAACAAGTATCATTATGCATATATTCACAGTTATTTAAATAAGCAGTACAGTACTTCTTTAAAATGTTAATACATATGCTGAGATTCTTCTTCTGTGAGTTTGGTGTCTTCAGTACAGACAGCTATAGTGAGCTAGTGACCCTAGGCTCCCTTTTATACCATTGCAAAGAAATGGGCATTGCTAGTATGTGGTTCATCTGAATTACTTTAGATGTCTCCTTCTGGTGAGATGTTCCTACCCCAAGTCACAGTGTCAGGAAGGTGATGATTTAGCTCAGATACGATACCTCTGTACAGTTCCAAATCTGTGATATTGTACATACATTTTCAGTTGTCATATTGAGATGAAAAATGTTTTGAGAACGGCTCTAAAAGAAGGAAGGGTGCAAAGAAAGACAGGAAGGGTTGCAAGTAAAAGGAACCAGTAGGAAAGAAAGTACATACACAAGAAAAGAATTTTAAACACATGGAAAGTTGGAGGGAAGGTGGAAAGGTACTGCATCAAAGTGAGGAGTAGGAACCATATTAGGAAGAAGTGACTTGAGATAGGCAATCGGATCTAAGGAGTTCAGAGCCATCAAGATGAAACCAAAAAGCTTCAATTTGATGGGAAAGCTAAAGATGATCTAGTGAAAGAACTGGAAGCGCAAAAGCTTACCAGAGGACAAGCAAACAAAGATTGTATATCGCTGTATTTGAATGTCACAAATGTAGAAACTCCATGGTGCAGGAACTTGCAAGCATAGGAGGAAACAATGCAAACCACGGAGTCTTATAGTATATCATACGTGTGCATCCCTTCAGAAGGTACTGTGGCTTGACATTCGAATCTTCCCTTAACTACAATCCGTTTTAGGAGATGAAAGGGAGAAATCTTCACTAGAAGCGTGAGAAAAAGGTGTTCAAATATTTTTTGCTGCCTTTCTTTTTCGACCTTACTGTTCACTTTTTTCTTTAAAAATTTTCAGGCCATTTGGCATGCATGGTAGTCTCCTGCTTCTAAGTAATTGAGCAGCTTAACCAAACCACTGATCACTGAAATATTCTTGTCTAAGCCAGCACAGTAGGGGATTCTGAATAAATGAACCAGGCTTTGTGACAGTAACTTGTCCTTTCAGGATGAAAAATGGGAAAAGACTAATGAAAAGAAACTTAGAACGATATAGGGAAGGATAACCCTTGTCTGACACAGAAAAAGAAATTCCTTGTGTGTAAAGAGGGCAGAGAAAGGTGAAAGATACTTTAAAAGAAGCAGCTTGTTATACACTCTTCTTGTTTCCCAAAATTTCTGAAAACAGCTGCATAATTTTTAGAGTACTTAGCACATCAATCACCAAACTCTTGCAAAAAGATTCTTATGAGTGCCCACAATTGCACAGGCCATCATGATATTTCTGTGGGTCTTTTACTCATACATTTACTCCTTCTCATGCCATCCAATGTACATGAATAATGAGTGTAAACTTCAGCTTTACACAATTCTCGTGTGGCTTCCTAAAACCGTCTGGGTAATACTGTCTCAACATTGCAAACAGAACCATTTTAAATTCACCATTCATGTTGCACCTTTGAGGACATCTGCTTATAGCCAGTAGCACCAAAACTCATTAGGTGTGTAGTTTTCCAAGGAATACCACTTTTTTTTCAATTGTATTAGTATTTAGGTGATGGAATGTTTTGCAAGCTATATGGTTACCGTTATCAAGTCATTTACATACATGAAAAATAATTTACAAATATAAAAGCAAAAGGAATATTCACAGGATGCTAAATGCTGGTAATGTAAAGAATGAAAAGAAAAAAACTTGTTAGTTTCGTGGCACATTTTATTTCATAAGATTTTATTAATGTTTATAATTTTCTAACAAGAACACCTATCATCTAAACAATTAAATTGATAAACTTGTGAAAGTGCATATTTGTCTTATTCTGACAGAACAAAATTCTGTTAAAATGAGAGCAATAAAATTTAAATGATTAAAAATTGGGATAGCAAAGGCATAAAATCCTTTAGTAAATTTCTTATGGACAAAATGGTAATATGGAATAAATATCAGTGCTCATAATTAAATAAAATGCAAAGTCAGCAGCCTGGTCAGGATGCTAAAGGAAGTTTAGTTTGGGTATGTAAGTTACAATCATTCAGGGAAGTCAAAAGTAAAAAAAAAACCCAAACCAAAAATTGATCGAGAGCCTGCTCTTTAAGGCCAGAAAGCTATTCCAGCAACAGAACTAACATGAAAATCACAATTCATTATTTTCTTGATTTTTCTCTCCATAAAAGCAATACCAAAATTGCAAGCTGCGGCAAAAACGTATCTTGGACAATGTACCGAACAATGCATTGGACACATACTGTATTGGACAATGCACATGCATGTATTATAGTTTAGATGTTGCAATGCCGTACAAATATAGAAAGGCCACGCTAGTTGTAAAAAAAATAAAGTGTTGGCAAAACTCAAACCCCTCCTTCTCTTTAAACAAGCCTTACCTTTTTGCTTACTTTTTCTCTAAACCTTCTCTGGGTGCACTTTCACATTTCAGTGGAATAGGTAAAAGTTCATCTTTGGGAAAGTATGTGAAGAAAACTTCAGAACATTTTGAAGTGTGTGAATTAGTGCTGCTAACTCTGAACCAAGGTGCTAAAGCCAAAGAAGGAGAAAAAACGTAATATTGATTTTTTCTTCAGAGGAAAAAGAGTAGCTGCCTTTCTACTGATCCCTATCTGCTGAGCTCTCCCATTCCAGGGCTACGCCTGTGCCTGCAAAACCTAGACTATGAGCTATATCAGGTCAAGCTTTTCGGACCAGTTAGTTCACACAATGTTCAGGGACCTATTTTGTGTATCCTTGGTAACAGTCCATTCTCTCATAGAGGACTTTCCTTGTTATGAATTAGTCTCAGTACCTAGCCTTACAAAAATATCACAGTGAAGATGATCTTACTGAATCTCTCTCAGTCCATACACACTAATTTTTGTTTAGCTGTGCCTATGAACTGCAATAAAAAGATCCCTACCTAGCTGCAAGTTAGTTGCCCTCAGAGCTAAACACAGGAAAACTGTGTTAGCGCATTGCTCCCTCGTTGAGGGAGAGGAGGTTTGGCCATGGGGTTGCACTGATATGAGTGTCCTGCCTTTGTGGCTCAACTTAGCCCCTCACACTGGTGCTTTGCTCTAAATGTACCAGGCCATTGAGAATTAGCTGGAGTTTCGATGGAGACACATCACTGGAAAACACTCAGGAGCACGAGCTGATTATTCATGTTCCCCTTGTGAATTAGTGGTAGTTACAGAGAGAGGAGTCAGATCACACGTATGGCTGCAGTAGAAGGTCAGTGAGGCCACAGCCTGGAGGAGGGACCTCCTTCTGGAGCAGAAATTGAAAAATTGTAGCATTTATAAATATTAAATCTAAGTCTGATATATCTGTCCCCTATCAATTAAAACCAAACAGACAGTGAGGCATAATGTTGTATTTGCTATATTGGTCACTATAGGAATGTATTGATAATCCAAATTCAAAACCAAGGGTTCACTTCATGACCAATGAAGCAAGAGTAAATTGTTCAAAAGGAAGTAACTTTGTCCTGAATGCTAAGAGCTTCAGAAATTGCATCACTAAAAATCTCTTAAATGTGTGAAAATCATTTAAAGACCATATTTAAATTTTTTCCTCTATCTGAAAGTATCTCTTTAAGAGATCTACACTTAATTTTATTAATTTGGAGAAGAAAGAAAACAGGCAGATGCATAACACTGACATCTTTATAAAATATTTAACAAAGGTATCTGTCGAGGTTTTCTTTATTTTTTTTCAGACCATAAGCTTCCATCTACTATCTGACATAGAAAAACAAGGGGGATCTGAGCCAAATGGGAAGAGCATATTGGATCTCCAGAAATCACATCACTAGAGAGCAAAATTGTTTTCTGACTTTCAGACTTGTGAAATAAGAAAAGAGTATTGTTAACTTCTCATCAGATAAACGGGACAGTTTTTAAGCATTCTTGCATCCTTTCTTCACTAGACTTAAATCTTATCTGGGAAATCAAACAGGATTCAGCTAAAAATTCATTAGTGTTAAGAAGGGGCTAGAGTCCACTCACAGAAAGCAATTTAGAACAAGTAGGAATAATTTTAGGTTGTCTTGATGGAGAAAAGGTGAGTGGGCTGAGTTGAATTTCCTCTTCCAACATGCATGGATGTTTTAAAAACTGGCTACATACATACCTGGAATGAGTAAAGGCCTGCGTGTCTGAATAATTAAGGGGCAAAGGAAGATGGCAAAGGGGGTGAACCAGGTTAATCAATTAATCTTCTCTAGCAACATGTTCATTTGAAAGGAAAGAATGCATCATTTCAAGAGATGAGCTTTTGACATCAGTAATTTGAACTTATTAGACTCTTCATGTGGGAGAATTTACTCTATTCAAGAATTACCCTGATGCATCAAGCCAAGATTTTAAAAAGAAATACAAAATATATGCTTACAAGTACACATACTTGTGCACATATACGTATGTGCAAATATAAATTTTATTAATGCACATATAGGTTGATGGAAGACCAGCTATCCATTTTCTTCACAAGTTCTTATCACTGTACATTAAATGTTTGTGGTTCAGAGTCACATAACAAAATACAATCTATGCCAAAAAACCTGCAAAAACCAGTAGCTCAGATATGCATTCAAGACACTGTGTCTTTACTTTTTACCATAGCATTTACATGCTATAGAAACGAGTAAGTTTTTTAAATCTCTTGACTTGATACATCACTGATGTGGTACTTAAATCTAGCATGTCCCACTGTCAAAGGTCGTGCTCCAGTTAAACAAACATCCTCATGATCTGAAAATCCAAAGGCAATCCTGCAGTAATGGTTCTTCAGTAAAAAAGCTATAATGCCTCCTAATCAATGGACCAGTGCCTAGGCAAAGGCAAAACTGGAGTATTCATTTTAACAGGATGGAAGATCTTTTTTCCCTAACATCAGCAATGAATGGTCACAGTGCTAGCCACTTTCCTAGGAGTCATCCTTCTACCACATACAGATTAAATTACGTGCCTTGATAGATGGCATTTCAATAGAAGCAATAAGTGCAGGCATCTTAGAGCAGAAGCTGCTCTTTTCTCCTCTTCACATAACATCTAATATTATCGTGTGTTACATTACCATAAACATCTGCCTTTGGAGTCTGTTGCATGTGTTATTTAATTATTTTGTCATTTACAAAATGCACAGAGGGTTTTCATCCCAACTACCTTATATTAATTTGAAGTCGCTGGTCTTAAGTACCATTGCAGGGAGGATTTCAGATAATAGACCATACTGAAGCAAGCAGTTCTAATAGGCTATCAAACTTTCCAAAGGAAATATGGGTTCATTATGAACGTGTTGGCTTTCTGTACATACCTGTAAGAAACTTCTCCAAAAATTTACTAGTGCCGATGCAAGAATATTTCTGAATATGCATGTAGTAATATTATTAAATATGCCTATTACTTTAGCGCTGTATATCATGCAAACCTGTTACACAACTCTTTGATCAAATGTTAACAAATGAAATCCCTCACTGCTTCAAATAAAATGTGCAGTGTTTATTCTTTATTTTATTTGTGCAAGAAAACCGGGAAGGCCTGGCTGCCTTTTACACAACTTGCAGGAAGAAATTACAGTAAAATGCATATAATCTGCTTCAATCATCAAGGCACTGCGTTCCTCCCCGCTCCCCTTGCAGAATTAATGCAGCCCCGCATGGGCTTAGTTCCCATCAAACTCACCACTACCCCGAGATGAAAAAACATCTTACTCCCAATCAGTTTGTACTGTTGATAACTACCAAGAAGTCCACACTGGAAAATAATATGACTGGGTCAGTGTGTGTCTGAGTCTCATTAAAACGAAGGAGTAATTTTTTTGTATAGTGAACAATTAACTTTATGCAAAATTCCTACTGTATGTACTTGCCTTGGGGCATTGTTTGTTATGAAAGACAAAATAAAAATTGGGGTCTTGATCTGTCAAAGTGCTGAGAAACTCGACTACTGTTGAATTCAGTGCATGTTCAGTACCTTCCATTCTTGTTTAATTCAATGTCAATTTAAGGTACTCAGCCTACCCACAAGGTTCTCGGAGACCTGGGGTTTGGGCTCTGCTGTTCTCCTACTCTGCAATGTCACTTCTTATACGTCTCACACAGACAAAGCTCTCCTTTATAAAAGCAAAGCCTGCCAATGCCAGCCACGTTGGATCAGGCACTTTTAGAGGTTTTTCTTTCCCCACTGTTGTCATTAATTTTGAAATACTAAGAGCATTAGACTGTTTTAATTTGTTCACAGTCTTTATGCCAATCCGTAGGAACTTGCTGCCTTACAGTGATTCCTACCACATTTTGTAGCGCCTTATAACAAGATTACTGAAACATATGAATCTTTTTCTTAAACATTGTTAATAAAATATTAAATTGCGTATTAAAATTTTCAGAATGACATTCTCATGTCTTGAATTTATTTATAGGGGAAATAAAAGAAAACTTTCTGAACATGCAGTGATTTAACCCTGCTATGTATTAATATAGAATATGTTGAATGGAAGACAAACACATTTATGTTTATACAGTTCATATTTCCATTATCTATATATCTTTACATAATTTAGAAACATGAATCACAGTAATTTTCCAGGCAATAAAAATAACTGTTCTGAACCTCTTTTATGTTTATTTTATCTGCTTGCAATGTTACCTTGATTTTTCATACTGAAATACCTTCTGATGAGTTTTTTTATATGATTTTTTTTTCATGTTTTACTCTACTTCTCTTCTCTTTGCTTTTACGTAAACGTACAGCCTGAAAACATAATTCTAAAATCTCATTCTTTCAGCTTTGGTCAAGTTAACACGCTGCCATTAAATCTGACCTCTTACAAAGAATTTCTTAATTTTCTCTTTACTAAAATTTTGAATAACTATTTATCAACACAATGCATATCTATGTGTTCACAACATAATAGCCATTGGAAAATTGTTTAACCCTGCTGCTAGGGAAATGGATCATCAACTATGGAAAAAAATAATTTCAAGGGAGAGTAGTTTTTAAAACAACGGAGAGTTAAACAGGAACATGATGTGCAAGTGTTTGAATTGTAATTCTAGTCTGTAAGTAGCATCTTTACAACCAAATGGATAGATTGCCATATCGGTCACTCACTTTCAAACTGGAGCTGCTTTACCGACTGACAGAATCCCAGCTTAATTTTATTGGTTTTGTTTTTCACCGTTATAAAGTGTCTCTTCCTTTAGTACTTTTTAATATGAGAAAATTGGGCTTTGAGTTACAGTGAATTTGTATGAATCACTCTTTTTATACATTCTTTTGCCCTTATTTGTCAGACAAATATAAATGAAAAATATATATCTGCTGCCTGGTTTTCCTCTGTGCACTGGTTATTCTACATTTTATTTTAAATATCACTCTAAAGGACTAATTCCAAGATTATTTTATAATACACTTGTATTGCAGGTAGCTGGATCGAAATACAATTACTAGCAAAAAAGCAAAGATACTCATACAGATGGCATTTTGATCTGAATGAGAAAAGCAGAACCAAGCCAGTTGATTTGCTTTTGGGTTACATTTGTAGGTGTTACCGAAGAACTTCCGAAATGACTGTGGTTCTTCTAATCTGCTTCTTTGTTTTCATTTTATATTGTACCTCATTTTTTCTCTTTCTTAAGAAAGAATATGTTTTGATATTTTTTTTCCTTTCTTTCTCTCTCTTTTTAAATGTGAGAGAACATGTTGTATGTCCATTTCTCATGGTTTATTTTTCCTTAGAGAATTCCCAAGACTATGCACTGACAGATCTTGGTATCCAAGGGGGAGTCTACTCACAGGATTAAAGGCGAGAACCTCAATTAGACTATCTCTGATTTCTTCAGATGTTTTTTCTAATCTTTTAATATGGGATTAAAGTCAGCTAGAACCTAGCTTGCTTTTTTCTTAGCTGAGATCTTCTTTGTTGCAATGCAAGCTAGATATATTTTTTGTTTCTCTATTAAAAAATAAAAGGAAAAAGAAAAGAAAAAAGAAAAAAAAAGCTTATCTCTTTTTCCTTAATTTGGAGTCATTCTAGTCCAGATGAGGATAATGAACTTTTGTCAGCTCTTATGTGATACTGCGTACAAAATAGCTTGATAAGCAATGTGAAGCATACACACGCTTCTCAATGATCTGCAGGAAAACTCCCTCAGAGACTGATTAGCCCATGCTTGTCACAAGTAGGGGAGATAATTATGGGGGCTTAACAGTCTATATGGTGGATCTTTTGAGAGGAGAAGGGTAGATCTAAGACTGTCTCATGGATCAACCATAATTTTTAATATTACAGATAACGTGTGTGGTTTTTTTAGTATATCCCTGGAGCCTGGGTAGCAACTCTTCCCATAGAGTGACATCATATTACTTTTTGAGAAGATAAAAATTGTTCAAATTAGATTATCCCTAATTAGTATAATCTTATGAACCATTCTGAAAAGTTTATTGCACCCATGCTGGCAGTCTCTGATTCCATATTGAGAGCTTCTTATTACAATGTGCGTGCTAATCCTTAACCATGGAAATGAATATATGGTACATAAAAGTAATGTTGTTGTATTTCTTCATTTAATAAACTCCACATTGTACTCTCATTCCAAAGCTAATAGCTATTTTTATGGATCTCTGTATATCAGATAACAAAGTATTTCAACTTTTTTTTTAAGTAAAGAATGTGTCATTCCAGCAGTAATTTACATTCATTAGACTAATGTGTTTGTTAAGCAGTGCTGGCAATATTGGGGGAGGGGAGCTTTAACAAATGCCAAGGAAAAAAATTGTTCTTTACCCTAATTTATGAACACAGGCATCCTGTGAACACTTAGTCCTGTGTATATATATTGTTACTAAGCAGAACAGTGTGTAATATAGCCACATTAGTGCTGTCTTGTCTGCTGTCATTGACTACAGTGGTGTTTGTGGATGCTCAATCCTCCAAAAATAAAGATACAATTTTCCCTTCAGACAGGTGTGCATATCCTGCAGAAGTGGCTTTTCTTGTTAAAAGAGCATAGAGGTTTGAGAGTTTTGAACTACCCCCTCACAAAACCTTTTTGCCATTTGACACTGGCTGCACAACCCAGTAATTCTGCATGCCTTCCAGTACAGCTTTCATCAAGGTGATATCCCACACCATTTTATGACCCAGTATTTCCTTTTTATCCTCTTCCTGGGTTTTCCTCACCTTTGCCCGCCACATTTTTGTGTATGACTTGCCAGCCCGCTTGCTTGGGCTGTGTTGCTGCAGCTGCTGCACTGTTACGTGGCCAGAGTAAAGCAGCTGTTTGCACCTTCGCAGTGTGCAAAATCAGGACTCATAGGCTGTGCATCTTTCACCGGAGGCACTGTCCTCTTGGAGGAGGTTAGCCTGCACTGCACAGCAGGCGTGAGCTTTGCTCTGCACCCCTCCAATTGAGGGAAGCGCTCGACTGCATGCAGCCCTGCCGTAAAAATTACACAGCAATTAGATTAATAAGAGTAATTTTCTTCCTCCCCTTCGCTTTCTGAAGTATTCAGGGTATTCAGGGCCTATGGTTATTGACAACAAAGCTAAAGTCTCATAAGGTACATACATAGGCTTCTACAAACAGCACCTCAGCAGCATTATGGGGAGATCCCAAGTAGCAGTAAATTGAAGTAACTGTTAAATTTAGTGAAGATTTCACTGACCTACACTACGCAGAGGTTTGTCACTCTATCTTGCATGTGCTTTTCTGTTTCCAATTGAGATGACACCAAATAAAATTTGCAAATTTTATTCGACCTCTTCTTCGCAGACAGGGCTAAAATGATACTTTGTCTTCCTCCCTCAGCAGAGGACTTAAAGGTTAAAGACTCATTTATTTCCATGGTGGTATTGCTCTTGCTGTGTCTGTCCCTGAAGTTTCTTTACCACAGAATGGCAACAGGAGTGTAAAGAGTGTTTTAAAAGAGCAGAAAGATTCTCACATGATTATTTCTGGGTCTAATCTTGTAACAGAGTAAGGCCAGGATAATGCACTCGATAGTGACCCGTGGATCAGTCAGATTTACTGAGACACATTTCATTGATTTCTGGCTATGAGTTGCAATTGATCCTGCTACTCTTAGCTGTCCTCTCAGAGCTAGCCAGTGCCACTAATCCTCTTAAGCAGCAGTCAAGAGATGCAGATAAAAGCTGGTGATTCACCTTGGCTCGAGTAACGGTGCTCTTAAAAAGAAAATAGAGGGTTCATGCCTTGGATATAAAAACGTATAATCTGCATGCTGACTGCATGTTGTGTCACAGTGGAGCATATTTCAAGGCTATTAATTAAGACAATAAAAGATTGAGAGCTCAGAAAGAAACTTACACTAACAAAAGCAATAATTCTTCTATCTTTACATATGAAAACGGCTATAAAACCAAATATAAATAATTTTATATAGAATTATTGTACTTAGATGAACCTGGGAGCACAAGAGGCAGCTGTTCTTGCAGGTCTAACAGTTTTATTTCAAGACAAAGGAAAGCAATTTGCAGAGAACCACCGAATATCTAAGTGCAACATTTTGGCATCAGTCACTGTATATGAAGCAGGATGCTGTTTTAGGAGGAAATACTACAATCAGACAAGAAAGTATCAGAATGAAGACACCGCATGGTAGCATGAAGACAACCTAGACAAATGTGGGAAAAACCAGATTAAACCTACACATATTCTCTAATAGTATTCACAGCTTTTTCATTGCGTTTCCTGTGAGGAAATGTAAGCAATATTGTGCTTTACTGAGAAGTTGAAAGAAAGTGAAAGCCAGATGAGGTTCTCCTGTGACTGTGTTCACACAAGGGCTTTATTGGAAATGTTCACCAGACTATCAGCAATTCTCTTTCACCTCCTGAAAAAAGTTTTTGGCATCTCATAAAAAAGTAAAAACAATTCCATGAAAATTTGATGCTCAAAACACACACTATGAAAGGCAAATAGCGATGAGTTACAAGCACAGTTAAAGCAGGGTTATTTGTCCAATCCGCATGACGAAATATGTTTGTGTAGTCAAACAACATCAAATAGCAACCAAGCTCCATGTGTGGGATTATTGATTATTAAACGGGACTTAACTCATCAAATAAATTATTTGCTGTGAATAGTTCACCCTGTTCTAGTCAAGAAGTCATACTGCGATTATTTTACATCTCTTCAGAGCTCTAATCAAAAGCGCGTTCCCTTTTTTCTGCAGTCCTAGGAGGGAATGCAGATCTCTTTTCCTCCTTGTCTCCCTTCTGTTCCCTTCACAATGGCAGCGAGCAGCCCCGCCACCTTCCCACCATGCAGGGCCCTTTGCACAGGCTTGACTCCGAGGCCTTGTGTGTTTCAGGAAGGGAAAGCCATGTTCGGTGCATCACAGTCAGTCTGCACTCCAGTATCATGTGCCAGGATGGACCCATGGGCCAACATTTCTTCAAATGAACTTCAGGAACTTAGAGAGGTAGTGGATTTTAACAGCTTAGGCTCCCTGATGGTCACTGCGGACAAACAGGCACCTCCAAATGGCAGTTCACATCTTAAGTCGGACCCAGTCTGCAGATGTCAGTTCCCAACTCCAGCTCCTCACTAATCTTCCTCAATTCAGGCGGTGTGATTTTTCCCAGAGGTTCTCTGTGTTAATGGCCAAAATATCTCCTTATGCCATTAAGAGACAAAGATGCAACATTTTCTGCCTGTGCAGTGTTAGTTTTGGCAATAAAAAGTTTTTTCAACCTACCAGGCTGAGCAAACAGATCTAGAAGGAAAGAGTAGAAGTCTTTTAGTTACAATTTCTGAAAAACTAGACCTTACTATTTAGAACTGCCCAAAAAAAGCATGTTCTTTAGTTCTTGGTTTTACAATTCCATACTCAAATTTTCATCAGCCCTGAGCATTCATGGATCCAAATGAACCTCTAAGGAAATGCCACCACTCACTACCTCCAAGAACTGTAAACGCTCTCAAGTTAAATATGATTTTTTTAAATTAAAAAACAAAAGTTCTGAACATTTGGACCTTTCTATTTCTTCCAGCCTTCTTGCCTCATTATGATCAGTGTCTGCAAGACAGCATGAAGAAGGAAGGAATTAACTGAAAAATTAGTGGAGAAATAGTCAAATCTTTTTGTTGCTACACACCGAATTCTGGTTTTGTAAAGTCACTGTGAACATGACAACTCCACTGAGCTCCCTGAATTAACATTTGTGTAAGCGTTTGCCTTCTGACCGCTATTCCTTAGAAGGTATTTCTGTAAGTACTTATTGGCTCATAAATCAGAATTTTCATTTGCAACTGCTTTTCTTTCAGAGTTTTTGTTGTAGCCACCACAAATGGAATTGATACACATTGTCATGTGAATGAGATGTCAGTCTTTTGTTATTGTAACCCATTTCAAAAGTTCAATTTTTTTACTTGCACCTCTGTGGTTTGAACTTTTAATGCTGAAGTTCTATAGCTGCAGTGTACTATTTGAGTGATCATCCTAGCCTAAAAATGTATGCTTGGACTTAGAGTTTGGCAGATAGGAAAAAATGTTTGCTTGGTGCTATTTTTTCCTCCTGAAAAACAAAGATTGTGGCAAATTTACACAAAATAATATAAAATTACAGAAAAATGTGACTGTAGTGAAAATTTGTGAGGAAATTACAGAAGGAAAAAACCCGGTATAGGTACTACTGTCAAATCTCTTCAGCTATGTCTGTGCTGTTAAGGAAAAGAAACATGTAGCTGGGCCAAATGACATGAACTAATTTGCGTCTCCTCTGTTTAGGAACAGTCCCCTTTTGAGCAGATTTGGCTTTGAGATAGGCCTAAAGGGAGGAAGCTAACAATCAAGGATGTGGTGCTCGGATTTGCTCCTTGGACCTACCCTAGGAGGTAGGGTACTGCGTCCTAAGTAACCTAAGTTTTAGCATCCCCACTCCCTGAAGACATGGCTTGAAGACACTCTGGCCTCTATCCAGAACATCTGCTGGCTTTTCTGCCCATGGAAATGAAAGTACAGGAAAGGGCTACCATGTGCCTGGAGTTTGACCCAGAAAATGGGAGATTTCTGGCATGAATATATGGTGTTCAGAGGCATTCCTGGGTGTACCAGTATAGATACAGTGCAATCAGTCTGATTTCCTTTGCTGAGAGAGTCATAAATGTTTGTTTTTTTTTTTTAAATGAGAATTTAACACCTTAGTAGGATATAATTTACATATTGCCTGAGTTTAAAATACTCCTGTTTAGTCACCAATAAAATGCCTCATAAAGTTCAAGCACAATAAGATAGCAGTGGGATGCAGCTGAAATCTACCCTTTGACAGACAGTTCCTGCAGTTAAAATGATCAAACTAAGTGTGACTTAAATAAAGACGTGCCCACCCCAGATTTTGGAAGCACCAACATGATCTTTTAACACATGGTGTTATATTGACTCCTGCAAGTTAAACAGAAGTAGAGCTACAAAGAGTTTATTAACATCAGGCCAAAGAAACATCTTTTTCAGTAAGGTTTTTTCCCCACAGGTGGGAAAGCATATAATGAGCTTAGAAAGGATAATTAAGAGCTTTACCTACAGAAAACCACCACGTTAATTCTCGGATTCCTCTATGGACAGCACTGGAGGTGAACAGCAAATGGGCTCAATAGGCTGTTAAATAGGACTGGCTGTCAAACAAGAATTTGCCGTGCTTCACTATTTGTTCTCCCTTCTCATGAAATAAAAAATAGGCCTTTAGAGTATTCTGGGGGAAAAACTGAGTGAGAAGGATGCTTTCTACAAAGCAGCCAGCAGTACAATTGTAAGAATTGCAGAAAAGGTGTAGAAATAGCTTCAAAATTTCATTTTGCCTTTTCTAGAGCAGGGGTCTCCAAATTTTAAGCGAATCTTTTGGCCACTGACATACAGCATCAAGCTTGCTCATTAAGTATAGAAGGACAAATAAGTCCAACAGAAAACCTTGAGATATTTCCTCTGAAACAGTGATTTCAAAAACTGACATTTTCTGATATGCAAAGCATTTTATGAAAATAACTCAAACAAAATGGTTCTGCTATTAAATTAAAATCAGTTTTGAATCCTTAAAGGTGTTAATCTGTTCCATCCTAAGCTCATAGATCACTGCTGGCTTTTTAGGATCTGATGATGTCACTGGAAAACCCCTCTGACCAGTTTATTTTATCATTCAACTTCCTTTGAACCAACAAAACATTACAGGTGAAATTCATTCCAGTTATAATTGATATGTAACGATTAGATATTGAGCTCTCAGCTAGTCTGATTTCAGGTACTACTTGTTTGTCGCAGACCACAAAAGAAGTATCTGATTTTTTTAAAATTTTTTTTTTCTTAGATATTTTTAACATGGCTTTTGAACATTAGTAGCAGCTGCTGCTGATAAGCATCCCTACTTAGAACTGTCAGGTCTCTGCAGTAATATGATGCTACAGTAATTTCTAGGCACAAGGAGGAAATTGTGGAGGCCTTTTTTTTTTAGGTAATATTGTTTTGCTTTTTTTTTTAATAACGACATTAATCTTACTGTATAGGTGGGATTTACTTCTCTTTTGTCAGTATTTTAATTTTAAATATTGATTAGAAAAAATATTTTTAAGCATCACTTTTTAGAGAAAAACTCTGCAGTAATTACCACGGATTAGATGAAATTAAGCAGAATCCTATACAAAAATACTTTGAAAATCTGCAAAAATATTTTCCATAGCATTCTGTTGAATACCATAGCAGAGCTATTAAACTACATCTACCAAACATCTAGCATCAGAACAAAGAGCCAAACAAAGCATTTCAAAAAGCTCCTATTTTGTTAAATTTTATTTAACTGAGGTGAGCAGCTCCGGTGCCCACACAATCCACAGCGGAGAGCTCTAGGGCGGTGCACAGGGGGGTTTCCCAAATGGGGGGAACCTCAGAGGGAGCCGAGAGACCCGCCAGGAGCCCGCAGCTCCCGTGACAGTGGCTGACGAGACCTGGGCAGGGCCAGGAATAATGGTGGGCAAGCCCCCCCCAATCTATAAAAGAAGCCCCTGGGGAGCGCTGGCGAGCAGGGTGTGGCACGGCAGTTCGTGAGGAAGGGCGTGCAGGAAAGGTGCTGAAGCTCTGCTAGCTCGACCAGGGAGTGATGGTATCCACCCAGCAGAAAGCCATGGCCTCTCTAAGCTCTGCACCCGCCACGACTGACGCAGCTTCCCAGAGAGAGCTGCGGTGGGAACCCGCTGCCAGCCAGGTGTCAGGCTGCAGGCTGTGCCCTGCTCTTTCCCCAGTACCGGAGGGCAGCAGTGAGCACACCTGTGGGAGCTGCGCCCGGGTAGAGGAACTCCTCCGCTTAGTGACAGAGCTCCGGGAGGAGGTGAGTAGGTTGAGGAGTATCAGGGAGAGCAAGAGAGAGACATAGGCTACTGGAATCGCACCCTTCCTTCCCTGGGACAGGCCCAACAGGCAGACAGGACGCGTGATACAGAGGATTCCCCATCCTCTCTCCACCTGGCTGAACACAGTGACTTAAGGGATAGGGGACAATGGCGACAAGTTCCTGCCCGGCGCAGCAGGCACGTCTCCTCCGTGACTACCCCACCTTCCCAGGTGTCCTTGCATCATGGGTATGAGGCTCTGCAAGTGGAACCGAACGATAACGAGGACGATGGTTCATCCAGCTTGGAGGTGCCGCCAAGGTTAAGTCGGCCTACGCCCTGCGTCAAAACTGCTTCCATAAAGAAAAAAAGACAGGTCATTGTCATGGGAGACTCCCTTCTGAAGGGAACAGAAGGCCCAATACGCAGACCGGACCCACTTCTTAGGGAAGTCTGCTGCCTCCCTGGGGCCCAGGTAAAAGATGTGAAGAGAAAGCTTCCTACCCTGGTACGGCCCTCAGATTATTATCCATTATGGATTTTTCAGGTAGGCAGCGATGAAGTTGCAACTAGAAGTCCAAGGGCAATCAAGAGAGGCTTCAGGGCCTTGGGACGACTGGCTAAGGGATCAGGAGCACAAGTAGTGTTCTCCTCTACCCTTCCAGTTGCAGGGAATGATGAGGGAAGAAACAGGAAGAGCCAGCAGATCAATACCTGGCTCCGAGCCTGGTGTCACCGGCAGAATTTTGGCAGTTTTGATCATGGGTCGGTCTACACAACACCAGGCCTGCTGGCAACAGATGGGGTACACCTGTCTCAAGGGGGGAAAAGGATCTTTGCACAGGAGTTAGCAGGGCTCATTGAAAGAGCTTTAAACTAGATTTGAAGGGGGAAAGGGATAAAACCAGGCCTGCTAGAGATAAGCCTGGGAGAAGCACACCAATGTTTGAGGGATGGTGTGCTAGCAAGGTCCTTTGGTCTGCCATCTCAGTGGAGACAGGGGATGGAGATCCATGTGGCAGCAAAGGCGCAAGGGTTATGGGATGTGTTAGAAACCACGGAAGCACCTGAGAATGGTCACATGGGAATTAGGGCTTCTTCCCTAAAATGGTGGCAGTTTCAATAGCCCAACTGAAGTGCATCTATACCAATGCATGCAGCATGGGCAACAAACAGGAGGAGCTGGAAGCCATTGGGCAGCAGGAAAACTATGATATAGTTGCCATCACAGAAACATGGTGGGATGACTCGCACAACTGGAGTGCTGCAATGGATGGCTATAAACTCTTCAGAAGGGACAGGCAAGGAAGGAGAGGCGGTGGGGTAGCCCTGTATGTTAGGAGTGTTTTGATTGTCTAGAGCTTAATGATGGTGACAACAGGGTTGAATGTTTATGGGTAAGAATCAGGGGGAAGGCCAACAAGGCAGATATCATGGTGGGAGTCTGTTATAGACCACCCAACCAGGGTGAAGAGGCAGACGAAATATTCTATAAGCAGCTGGGAGAAGTCTCACAATCGCTAGCCCTTGTTCACGTGAGGGACTTCAACTTACCAGATATCTGCTGGAAATACAACACAGCAGAGGGGAAACAGTCTAGGAGGTTCCTGGAGAGTGTGGAAGAAAACTTCCTGACACAGCTGGTGAGTGAGCCAACTAGGGAAGGCGACCCACTGGACCTGTTGTTTGCGAACAGAGAAGGACTTGTGGGTAATGTGATGGTTGGAGGCCGTCTCGGGCATAGCAATCATGAAATGATAGAGTTTTCGATTCTCAGAGAAGTAAGGAGGGAGGTCACCAGAACTGCTCCCTTGGACTTCTGGAGGGCAGACTTTGGCCTGTTTAGGAGCCTGGTTGACAGAGTCCCTTGGGAGGCAGTCCTGAAGGGCAATGGAGTCCAGGAAGGCTGGACATTCTCCAAGAAGGAAATCTTAAAGGCACAGGAGCAGGCCGTCCCCATGTGTCAAAAGACGAGCCGGCGGGGAAGAAGACCGGCCTGGCTGAACAGAGAGCTTTGGCTGGAACTCAGAAAAAAAATGAGAGTTTGTGACCTTTGGAAGAAGAGGCAGGCAACTCAGGAGGACTACAAAGATGTCATGAGGTGATGCAGGGAGAAAATTAGAAGCACCAAAGCCCAAATAGAACTTAATCTGGCTACTGCCGTAAAAGACAATAAAAAATGTTTCTATAAATACCTTAGCAAAAAAAGGAGGGCTAAGGAGAATCTCCATCCTTTATTGGATGCGGGGGGAAACATAGTGACAAAGGATGAGGAAAAGGCTGAGGTACTTAATGCTTTCTTTGCCTCAATCTTTTTTAGTAAGATCAGTTGTTCTCTGGGTACCCAGACCCCGAGCCGGAAGACAGGGACGGGGAGCAGAATGAAGCCCCCATAATCCAAGGGGAAATCGTTAGTGACCTGCTGCACCACTTAGACACACACAAGTCTATGGGGCCAGATGGGATCCACCCAAGGGTACTGAGGGAGCTGGCAGAGGTACTCACCAAAACACTTTCCATCATTTATCAGCAGTCCTGGCTAACTGGGGAAGTCCCAGTTGACTGGAGGTTAGCAAATGTGATACCCATCTACAAGAAGGGCTGGAAGGAGGATCCAGGGAACTACAGGCCTGTCAGTCTGACCTTGGTGCCAGGGAAGGTTATGGAGCAGATCATCTTGAGTGCCATCACACGGCACATACAGGACAACCAGGTGATCAGGCCCAGTCAGCATGGATTTATGAAAGGCAGGTCCTTCTTGACTAACCTGATCTCCTTCTATGACAAGGTGACCTGCTTAGTGGATGAGGGAAAGGCTGTGGATGTTGTCTACCTAGACTTTAGTAAAGCCTTTGACACCATTTTCCACAGCATTCTCCTGCAGAAACTGTCTGCTCATGGCTTGGATGGGTGTACGCTTCACTGGGTAAAAAACTGGCTGGATGGCCGGGCCCAAAGAGTTGTGGTGAATGGAATTTAAATCCAGTTGGTGGCCGGTCACAAGTGGTGTTCCCCAGGGCTCAGTATTGGGGCCAGTTCTGTTTAATATCTTTATCAAAGATCTGGATGAGGGGATTGAGTGCATCCTCAGTAAGTTTGCAGACTGTCCTGGTTTCAGCTGGGATAGAGTTAATTTTCTTCCTCATAACTGGCACAGTGCTGTGTTTTGGATTTAGTATGGGAATAATGTGATAAGACACCGATGTTTTAGCTGTTGCTAAGCAGTGTTTATACTAAGTCAAGGACTTTTCAGCTTCCCATACTCTGCCGGCAAGAAGGTACACAAGAAGCTGGGAGGGAGTATAGCCAGGACAGCTGATCCAAACTGGCCAAAGGGATGTTCCATACCATATGACGTCATGCTCAATATATAAGCTGGGGGGAGTTGGCTGGGGGGCAGCGACCTCTGCTCAGGGGACTGGCTGGGTGTCGGTTGGCGGGTGGTGAGCAGTTGCATCACTTTTTTTTTTTCTTTCCCTGGGTTTTTGTTTTTCTTTCTCTCTCTCTCTCGTTGTTTTACTTTCCATTACAATTATTATTATTATTATTATTATTATTATTATTATTATTATTATTATTATTTCAAGTATTAAACTGTCTTTATCTCAACCCACTGGTTTTCTTACTTTTGCTCTTCCAATTCTCTCCCCATCCCAGCGGAGGGGGAGGGGGAGTGAGCAACTGTGTGGTGCTTAGTTGCTGACTGGGGTTAAACCATGACATAGATGACATCAATTTGGGCGGGAGTGTTGATCTGCTTGAGGGTAGGAAGGCTCTGCAGAGGGACCTGGACAGCCTGGATCGATGGGCCCAGACCAATTGTATGAGGTTCAACAAGGCCAAGTGCCGGGTCCTGCACTTGGGCCACAACAACCCCATGCAGCGCTACAGGCTTGGGGAAGAGTGGCTGGAAAGCTGCCTGTCGGAAAAGGTCCTGGGGGTGTTGGTCGACAGCCGGCTGAACATGAGCCGGCAGTGTGCCCAGGCGGCCAAGAAGGCCAATGGCATCCTGGCCTGTATCAGAAATCCTGTGGCCAGCAGGAGTAGGGAAGCGATCGTGCCCCTGTACTTGGCACTGGTGAGGCCACACCTCGAATCCTGTGTTCCGTTTTGGGCTCCTCACTACAAGAAGGACATTGAGGTGCTGGAGCGTGTCCAGAGAAGGGCAACAAGGCTGGTGAGGGGTCTGGAGAAGGTGTCTTCTGAGGAGCGGCTGAGGGAACTGGGGTTGTTTAGCCTGGAGAAAAGGAGGCTGAGGGGAGACCTCATCGCTCTCTACAACTACCTGAAAGGAGGTTGTAGCAAGGTGGGTGTCGGTCTCTTCTCCCAAGTAACGATAGGACGAGAGGAAATGGCCTCAAGTCGTGCCATGGGAGGTTTAGACTGGATATTAGGAAAAATTTCTTCACAGAAAGGGTTGTCAAGCATTGGACCAGGCTGCCCAGGGAAGTGGTGGAGTCCCCATCCCTGGAAGTATTTAAAAGATGTGTAGATGTGGCGCTTAGGGACATGGTTTAGTGGTGGACTTGGCAGTGTTAGGTTAACGGTTGGACTCGATGATCTTAAAGGTCTTTTCCAACCTAAATGATTCTATGATTCTACGATTGTATAGCATTGCTTCATAATGGAGAAAGCAACAGTTCTTTCTTTATTGTCACAGAAATGGATAAACTCTTATTATTTCTGTTGATCTTAAAAATGTCCGTTTTAGCCCATGTTCTGGCACTTAGAGATCAGCTATTTACAACAGCTGGTTACAGAGCTAGCACATGTGGATGTATGGGCATGATATCCACACATTTTATTTTGAAAACCATCTTTTGTGTTGTCCCCCTTTTGACCAACCAAAATTCAGTATGATGTCCTTATTGCAGAAGGAAAGCTAAACAGATGATGGGATCGTTTTCTTCGATATAGTTCTCTAAGCGTATAAAAAGTCCTGTTTTGCAGAGCATGGAAGAAATCAAGCAGAGACCGTTTCATTGCTTGCCACTCTAAATCTCTTTCAGCCAACACTTTAACTTAGCCTCCCACTTCATGATTGTCTCCCAGATTCATAGCCAAGGGCAGAGTGGGCTTTCTTCAAGCTTTGCATTTGCCTTTGGGTTGCAACATGAACTCAGCTGCCTTTTATAGCAAGCTACTTGAAATAAAACAGTCTATTTAAACAAGTTTCGTCTTGCAGTGTTATTATCATCATCATCATCATCATTTGTAAAGGGAGTTTGTATTATGAGATTGCCTGTGAGCTATCACAAAATGCCTTGTATAAATATAACTTGTGCAAAAGAGCTCACATTCAAAGTGTAAAATGAGAGACAACAGGTGGAAGAAGCCATCAGCTGGAAGGGAGCACAAGGGAACAATGAAGCAATTACGAACAGTTGACGAAGCAGCAGTCAGAGAACACCAGCTGCTTAACTATTGTGGGAGCTCTAATTACGATTCTTCTTGGGCGAGTGAATTACTCTTGGAGCGCTCTGCCCAGAACCTTCCCTCAGGAAGGAGTACGTGATTTTTGGGAAGAAGGAAAACACAGCAGGGAGGAGCGCAAGGTCCCTGACCTCCTTTCTTGACAAGGCAAAGCAAACCAAGTTCACATGTGTGCAGTGCACTCCTCTTTACGTATTCAGAGCATATTCAGCATGCATTGCAGTAGAGGTCCTTGAGCTGTTAACATATGGATCTTTAACATGATAAAATGTGTTATTTCAGTATAGATATTGAGCTATTAAGATAGATCATGTCAAAAATCTTAGTGTTAATGGCTCCGTCCTATGCATTGACATGATCCATCTTAATGGCTTCTTTCCTTCACAGCTGCTATGATGTTCTATGTCAAAGCATAATATTCAGCCTTTCATTTGAAGTGCTACATCGTATCAAACCTTCTTTTGCAGTTATTCAAATGTATAATGTCAGCGCATAGTATGGAGTGCATAAGTGGATCTTTGACAAGATGTATCGTGTCAATACATGGTAATGACTGTTATGACACCAAGGAGCGCTTAGTAAGTATGAAAAAGTTACTGTGTGTAAGGACAATAAATTAAATTCAAAAGGTTTGGCTTTTGTTATGTATTTAATACAGAGGGAATGAATTCAAACCGAATATGGGCTAACCTGGAAGGATCTTTCATACTAATGGAACATCTTTCTCCCTTTTATGAACCTGTAGCCTTTCTGATTAGAAGTGCATCATTTCAAGCAAGGTTGAAAGGAGTGTGAGCAGCTTATTCCTATGTGCACTGAGCAGGAAAGATAATGAAACCTTTCAATGGGTCATTGTTAAACTATTTTTTTCCCGTCAAATCTTGCTGGGGTTTTTTGAAATTAAAACTGCACTGTGCCAGGTTTGACACTACTTCCATCAAGAGAGTCTTCCAACTGCACAAAGAGAAATTGCATGGAAAATTTGGTTCAAATCACTTTTGCCCTTTGTACAACTGAGAAGACTTGTTTAGACTGCTGTCTTAATCCCACATCCACTATGAGTACTGAAACCATGAAACTCTCTTTTGTCTTGTGCTTTCTCAGTATAGATTTGCACTGGTGCATGTAGCTGCACGTACAAAGAAGTATACTAATAGCAGAGGTCAAGTTCATTCTGTGGTACTGGAATGAGGACATTTCCTCTTCCAGGATTTCAGGATTTGCAGGAGCAAATAGCAAATTGTTCGTATGAAGCACAACAGTTTTGCCTGGAAAAATGAAGATGCAGCAGTAGGTCGCAGAGTCTCCTCAGAAATGGAAGCAGCAATTTGTTGCATGCTTCCACGTAGGGTTCAGAATGACCATGAATTACAGTCATCCTGGAACAAAGTGAGTAGAATCCACTCCCTGGACCTTCTCTTCCCTTAACAACCTAAACAAAAATGTAACAGAGTGAAACAGAGAAGGGAAAACAAATGGCACTACGTGTGTACGTTTAGGCAACTGAATCAAGTCCCTGAATTTATATTTTTGCAAGGTGAGTGTGCTACCTAACCTCACCATTTTGATTCATACGAACAGATAATCTTTTACATATACAGTGTCTAAGAAATGTGCTAATATTTGTACACTTTACCTTTTCTTTAATTAGTGGGACCATATAGCTTGCTAATTGGACTGGAGACTTAAAGGCACTGGCCTCTGAGGTGAAATTAATCCATACAATGCTAAGGATTTGCGTCTTTTAACTTGATTCTTTTACCTTTACACCTGATAATGTATCCTACGGTATATGAAATGGCACTAGGCACCTATTTGTGTGGCATGGGCAACCAAACCCAGTCCTAGGGGTCCAAATTTTGACCATAAGAAGCTTTAAACACCCTTTTTACTTGCTATTGACACTGGATTCAATTACCTAAACAGTCATCACCTATAACCTCTGTATCAGGTCTCAGGGACTGGAAATAGGTACATCTACTAGCTGCCTTCCCGTAAACTGACTGAACTCCTATGTAAACATTGCCCACACATAATGAATCAAGAAAAAGTCAGTATACATAAAAATTATACCATATATTGCACATGGTAATAATACATGGTGGTAAATTTATGTTCATAAATCATTACACAGAGCTGAAAAACCAAAATAGTTAGCATTTCCTTTATGAAGGGAAGTTTATGAAGTTTATGAACACAAATGGTTAGTCATGATTAAGAATAAAAAATTAGCAATAAAAATTCACGTATATGTACCTGAGTGATTGTGTCTCTAAAATTGGAATAACATCAGTCAAGAAGATAATATACTCAGTTAATCCATATTAAGTTGAGAACCATTTGGTTAGAAGCTCATAATTTTGATGGACGAAATATGGTCTTACACTGATTTATTTTTACAGCAAACTAACTGGAACATTTAAATCTTCATCGAAAATGCCCAAACGTAGGTGAATCTTCTTCAGAGGATTTTTTTTTTTCTTTGAGAAGGCATTTCTTTGTTTTTTAAAAACAGTCAGGTGTTTTATGTTTACAAAGCACTCCTACACAGACACATGAAACATTCATTCTCTTTTATGTATTTGTATCATTGCAATAAAAAAGACAGGACCACCTAGAAAATGTCCAAAAACTCAAGGGGTTTGTTTCTGACAAGGCAATGACACACCTGCGTAGCTGAGATTGAAATGGTGTGTCTGGAAGGAAAGTTCTTGTACAAAGTGCGGATGAAAGCAGAAGGGACAAACTGAAGAGCCCCATACCTGCTGGGGGCCATGGTGCCACCCTACGTGAGTTGAGTGGCACAGGGCCAACAGTGTCACGCTTCAGCTACCAGACAAGAGGACCTAATCATCAAAAAGGGTGCATGGGAGGGAGGAGAATGGAAACATCCCATTTGACACCGGTTTCATGCATTGCCAATAAATGAATGTCTGTGTTTTAGCATCAAAAGACAGCTATATCAGTCGCCAATGTTATTTTTAACCTATATTGTACATTATTAATTTCAAACATACCTAATAGATTGTATCAGACTTTCTACCCAGGCTGTATTTAAGACATGAATTAAAAGGACCCTAATTCTATTCAGAAAAGTTGCTAGCAAACTCTCGCCGGAGGTTGCACAGCAACCTGTATCCCTGAGCACATGTGCTCAGCCTCCCGGGCTGCCTTTGTCTGGCCCCCGAGAACCCTGCCCTCGGCACAGAATGGGGAGGAATTCCCTTTTTTTGGCTAGAGTTTTGCCCAGCAAGTGAAGCGCTCACTACAGACTGCTGAGATAGATGCCTAGTGTAGCGATTTCTTATATGTATATGTCTAAATGCACTTTCTTATGAATGTCCCAAATTCCTGGGCCTTTGGGAAAGATCTCTGCTTTTTCTTATTGGCTTTTGGCTTTCAGATGTTACATCAAGAAGGCAGTTGACTTGCGGCAACTGGAAGAAAGTCCCCAGTGTTTAAGGCACTACAAACCCCCCCTACATTTTGAAACAAACTTCATTGTAGTATTGTATTCCAGGGCTTTAATAATAAAAAAAAATATAAGAATGAATTTTTCAGTGTCACTTTTGAAATGTCTAAATGCCAATATAACAAGTGTGAATACACAGACACCGCAAATTTATTTTAAGAAGGTATAAATATCCCAACATGACAAATAATTTGTACCACAACAGAACCTCTTTAGGGAATCAATTCAGTGAAAGGTGTAATAAGTTTAGGGTAACATGCCACAAGAAACACAATAGCTCAGTAAAATATCTCAGCTGAGTATTTGTTAATTTTCATTGACAATAGGGTAAATGTCTTAGTAGACATTTTTTGTAGAAAGAGCTACATCAGAAAACTCTTCTGCTCACATTGCATCTTATGTTGCAATCCCTGTACTTCATAATACACGGTACATATTTTGTTACTCATTGCCCTGAGAGAAGAACCAGAGATTCAGGAAGACATTTGAAGAGGTGGCATACTTCAGTGCATAGGAAGGACAGATGTTGTAGTGAATGAAGTGAATGATTATATGCTTTAAGATTCATGTTTATGGAGTACTAGAGCAAGTAGGATGCAATAAAGTGACAGGGGCAGCTAATAGAGAAGTGGATTCTGCAAGATATTGAAGACAAGAAGAGACAGTATGAAATCAATATAATAAACATGATATTCTTCTGTTGGAGCTGAGGAATAATTCTCAAAAAAACCCCTTTCTCCCATTCTATGAATAAGTAAGTAAATGTAGGCTGTATTTTACGTACAACTTTATGTTTGACATTATTTCTTGTTCAACTGAACCATCACATTTGGTTTTTTTTTTTAAAAGCAGCAATTACAAAAATTCCTGTGTATTTGCCTTTCGTTTTCCATTTTTATAATTTCCACTCCCCTTCTTACATACGTGGAAAAACAGCATGGCTACAGTACTGACTCCTGATCAAAGCCATTAACACTTTTGTTAGCCTGCAGCACAAGCAGAAGCATTTCTTGAAAGTATGGTAGAGCAAATAACAACAAACACATCAGTGAGAAATTGTGACAGATAACCCATTTCTGTTTTGGATGTTTATTTTCAAAATATAAAATATTAGAATGCATAAATTATTTTCCTGAACCTCCACAGATATGTAGCCATTATTGATCTTTAAGGCTAAATAGATTCTCATATATTTTAAACCTCCGTCTATGCTGAGTCTTCAGCCAATGCATAGTTTTACAAGTAGATTTGGAGATCACAGTCAGGTTACTTTATTTCCAACTGCAGCCACCTTGCTCAGGAAAACAAAAGATCAAAATGACATCGTACTAATCTTTAAATTTTCAGTTACCAGTTCGATTCCACACAGCTATTTAAGCCAGAAGTTCAGTACAAAAGCTGGCATCTAAATACGAGCATTGCATTTTTCCCTCAGAAAAAAGAGTCAGGGGAAGTTTTTCAAAGAACATGATGAGATCTGGAGTTATGGGATATGTGCGCATGGTGGTTGACATTCCATGTTTAAATGATTGTCTAAATAACATTGAGTCAAAATTACTGGGAGCTGATTACATAAAATAAAAGTGAAGTGTTGTGTGACAGTTTCTTTGAAAACTATTACCAGTTGGACAAACCTATCATCGGTTTACTTCAAGGATTTATTTTAAAATTCAGAAAGTTGTGTGTCAAAGTCTAGATGAGTCTTATTTAATTATCATTTCTCAGAGCGTATCACCTTTCATGAGAGATCAGATGAAGTGGATATTAATCTCTAGTTTCCTTTGGATTCTGTTTTTGACATATGTATTTGATTTGCAGATCCATTAACTAAATGTCTCTGGACTAATCTTTGCCTTATTTGGCATATTAAATGCACAGTCAAGTGTAAGATAAAATGCCTGAAGGCATTGCTGTTTGGAAAAGGAAAATAATAATGCTGCAAAAAGTAGACTGTTGAAAAATATGGAAACGCATTTCTCAAAAAAATGCTAGTACATTTTCACATTTTCAGGGAAATTTGTTATGCAGACAATCTCAATTTAAGGGCAATCTGAGTAGTCATATGAACTTTCTTATATGCATTTATATACTTTCTTATATACGTACATTTATTGAAAGTTTTGAAGTGGTGTCATCATATTTCCCCAACTTGCTCTTATACTATATGGGTGCATTTGTTTGCACACAGGATGAAGCAGAGAGCTAGCATTTTATTAGTGTGTAGTTAAACATGCTTTGCCATATTTTCAAAAGAGAAAAAGGGTACAAACAACCAGGAAGAAATACACTGGGAATGATGATACTTTGCTGTTTACAAAGGCTGGACCTGTTCTGCGTAGTGCTAAGGCAGGTGCCTCCATGAGTGATGTTGTGTGCACCGAGATCCTTTGTGGCACTGCACTGCATTCATCTGGTACACTTTGGAAAATGGGAGAGATGAAAAAGTTTGAATGTATTCTCACCCTAGAAATTGTTTGGGAAATGCATGACAGTGAAATTCAAAAGTGAAATATTTGCTATTTAGAAATAATGTAGGGACCCAGCGATTAACCACATCTGTATTTGGGATGACTTAGCAACATCTGAAGAGGTGCAAGAGACACCTTTAGAAGGAGGGAAACCATCCTCATCCTCTGTTCAGTAAGGTGGCAGACAGAAGGAGAGCCCACAAGCCCCTCAAGCGTATCACTACAATTTTCCAAAGAGAGCAAAGAATCGAAGGGAAATCAATTGGTAACTAACTTGTACCTCATTCAGATTCCATCTTATTGTATGTAACTGATTTCAAGTAATATCTTAAACACCATTATGAGAACACACATTACTCTAAACAATATTTTCTTTAGATGTAAATTTTTCAAACTGCATTCACCTGGCCTCATGTCAGGTAGTTAATAATTTGAGCCCAGTGTATGTTGGGTAACTAGGGTCCTTGCCCTGCCTGTACAGAGGGGCAGGCACCTGACAAGGGCAATTCAGCTCACCTAAAGATTTATATCAGGCATCGCATTTTAAGTCAGCCAGGGTGGGATTCAGCTCCATATTCGGACACCCACATTTAAACGTCTTCATCTCCTCACTTACGTAAGAGTTCAGCGTCCAAGCTCCCATGACAGTCAATGGAGTGCTGTGGTGGGATCGAGATGCTTAACCATAGGCCCCTTGTGACATCTGGGATGCTCTGGGATGTCCAAGACAACAGCGGCTCTTGCTGGGATATTTTAGGCTATCTCACTGATATTAGACTCATATTTCGAAGCAGCTGAACTGATCGATTAGTGATGGGTCAGCTGAAAGACCCTAAAGGCTTGCATGACGGTACTGACTAGATCTCAGCTGCCTATGATGGGAGCTAGGCATTTAGCTCACATGTTGGCACCTACCTAAAGACATCTAGATTTGGGTGTCTGAATCAGAAGCTGAATCCTACTCCTAAATTTATGAAAGATAAATCCAGGCCTTAAAAAATGACCTAACTTTAAATCAGTCGAAATACTTCCAAAACCTTATGCCTGGTGATATTTGACTACTGGGATTTTAGCGCCATCATTTTCAGTTCTATGGAGCATCCACTTGGCCTCAAGCTGCTTCTGGTGCAAGCCTCCTATAACACCTGTATGATATCAGTCAGCCCGTGTGGCTGTCTCAGACACCCTATCGTGTTTCAACTGGCACTAGGTGCCTACGTGTATGCATATCAACTGTAATAGAAACTTACGTGCTTAGCTCAGACACCGGTCTTCGACTGGAAAGGTATTTGTCTAACACCCCACTTTATATCTACCTATAGAAATTCTGGCAGACTCCATTCAAATCCTACCAGGTAATCTCTTATTACCAGATCCTATGCATGCCAAGTAGACAACTAGATCTGCCACTGCTAAGCTGACTGGACCTACTCGCTTTATTAAATTTATGCACAACCTTAAATATTTTTTTGTGCTGTTGTTATATCAGAGCACCATAGCTAAGAAACTACTGGGTTTAGAAGCAGAAGTCACAGATTCAGTCCAAGTAATTAATATTTCTTTCTATATCTAGTTCACTGGATTAATGTGTTCTCATCTCAATATATGGACATGAAACTGAGTAAATCTTTTGCAGACATCCTATAACACTGAATGAAAATGCTGCAGAGGTCAATGAGTAAATATCAAACTAAATTAATTTGGTGTAGCAATTCTAAGGTGCATCTTATTTTTCATTGTCCTGTAAATAACACTGTTTGTGAAAAATCAGAACATTTTCTCCTTCATAAATATAAAAAATAGCCATGCAAACCAGCAGATTTAGAAGTGGATTTCTAATTGTGTAATATGGTGGCATGCTCTTATTACCTCAGTGTATTATGACACCTAACTTCACCAAAGTGTATTTCAATCCACTCAGTGCCTTAGGGTATAGGACATATATTCTACAAAGAGGTATTTGCATGATTCCACGAGCGTGTATCAAAGTTCTGACAGTGCACTGAAAATAATTAAAATGTATTTGAAAGGTCTGGCCCTGGGCATTAGCTCCCTTTTTATAACATGCATCTTGCTGCAAAATGCAAAATCTCTGGTTTCCCAGACCACCCTATTGGAAGGATGGTGGGCAGAAGTGTTACTAATGTAATGGTGGATTTTTGAGGTGCAGTAACTAAATTTTTTTTAATAGAGACAAATATTTTACCCTTCAGCTGAACTAGTATAGTCCATGAAATGTTAAATCCTTATTTATATAGAAATATAAAATTATGCTTATATTTGGTGTGGCTGGAGATTCTATGGCAATATTTTGGTCCAGTAAACATGCACAGTAAGTGGTTTTTTTTTCCCTTGCCATTTTGATTAGTAACAATAATTTTCATTTACTAAAGTATCCACTGTATTACAGTCTTTGTAATTTTCTGACTGCTCTTCTGTAAGAACAGTAGACTTTATTTTCAGCTCTAATTACCAGTACTACTCCATTCTCATTCCTTCTTGCACATCTGTCACTGAATTTATGTGCTATTGTTGTCTTTTTCCTCTCTCAGCATCCGCTTTTTTGTACACCCAAAAGAAATAATTGATATTGTATTATGGTTGTTTTTCCTGGAGAGAAATGTGCCTGCAAATGAGTCTATTGACTGCTTCACTTCCAGGCAAGTTATCTTATAAAAAATTATGTGTGAGAACTGGTGCATTCATTATGGCTGACCTGCTGGGATATCAGCAATGTGGTAATGCAGGTTTTTTGCTTATTTTAAGCTTTGTATAAAGCTTGTAACATATTTTGTTTATATTATTGATAATAACCAGGATTCATCTGGCATCGTTCCAAGGGAAGCACACTGACATAAGTTTATTTTATTTCTCAGAACATATGCCGTGGTTTTTTTATACTCTTTTTTCAGTACAATTTCAGATCATTGCATCACACATACAGAATTTGCAAGTTTGAAAAGATTATGATAAGAGAAAATTTCCAATGCCTTCTCATTCAATTACTGCTTATTGTTATTATGTTCTCTGTGTCTATGTGAAGCCTTGGTACCGTAGTGAGATAGAGAAGGCCATTTTATACATGCAACTGATTTCTGAAATGCAGAAACATTTAAAAACAAGTAAGAGATTTTGTACTGCGTAAAGGGGAAGCATTTTGTGTGTAAGATAATTTTGTCTGGGCATTAGCCAAAGTCCAGACCCTGTGGGTTCATGCCTCACAAAGCGTATCAGTGACTGGGGCACCTGCCCCCCAGTAGCACTTATCTTGAAGGTGATGTATTCTCATCTCCCCCTTCATAGCTCTGAAAATGAACCCCTCGGTTCAATGGGATCAGATGGTAATAAATTCACGTAATTATATACTTGTTAAGGAGGTTAAGGTTATTTTGTTTGGATAACGTGACTATAATTTATTTTGTCTGTAAGGTTTGAGGTTAAACAATATTAATGGTTAGTTAATGGCCTAATGAGTCAGCTACAAGCCATTTAGGCATGCAATGAACCTTTGCTTTTCAGTGACTCCTCTAATGAAAGATCTATATGAGCGCCTGTCTACTGTCACAATAGAGATAGCAGGAGAGTCACCTAATCGATTGTGATGGTAAATCAATTGATCTGTAACCCTGTTTTCATACAGTGAAAAAGATATGGAGGAAATATTTTACTGTTCCCTGATTTCCAGCTGAATATCTATAAATAAAAGAGACAGTTCCCTATTTGAAAATATTCCCTTTATTACTGTGATTCAAAAGCAGGGAGAATCTGATTGATGTCCTATTTTATAGATGTGTCGGTTACTTTTGTCATTTCCAGGAGATTTAAAGTTCTTAGAAATTAAATATATAATGCAGAACATCAGAGAGGCTTGCTCTTCACTGTCATGTGTAAGGTTAAGGATTAAGATAAAGCTGATGTGTGCTCTACTTGTTCCTACCTCTGAACAGCATCCAAAAATGCAGCGGGATGATTTAGAAAGAAATTTGGAAATGCCATTTATAAAGAAAAAGTCTTTGAAGCTTCTTTTAAATAGAAACTGTATTAAAGAATGTTTTAAGACAGCAGTCTATGATATTGATGCTGCTTTTATATCCTGATTTCATGCTGTCCTGTGGGTTTCATTACATATTTTTCCTTTTCCGTATTGTCCTCAGAACACACAGATTTTTTTATCCTTATTATAATCACAAACCACCAGAAACACCAACTATCATGAAGGTCCTGTTACACCTATGTATTGATTCTTTCTAACCACCTAATAGGATTTCATGGCTTTTTTTAAACTAACTTATTTTGCTTGCCTCATTCTTCTCCTAACCTGATACACCTCGGAAAAGACCAAATTTCAGAAATGTTGATCAACCTGCCCCTTCCCCCTTCAGAAAAATCAGAGATCTTTATTTAAGGCACCCCAGAAGGGGCACAAAACAGAGATACACTTAAGCAATGTTTTTAAATTTGAGCCTATCATCTGCTAAGCAATTCAGTTCGAGTGGCTGACAGGAAGCAATATATTTTTATTGCTGCTGTATGCAACCTTGCAGCATGAAAGTTGCTGCCACTCTTTTTGCGTCAGTGTCACAGTGTCTTAAACATGAAAGGGTGACTACGATCCCATACTGAAAACATCCAATAAGGAAACCAAATTCAGATTCCCTTCCCTAGAAGCCAGGAAACCTTGCTTTGTTAAATAGCTGACATTTGATGGGGAGATGTTATGTGCACCATGGATGGGCAAATGATACATGTTTGCTGAATAGACAGAACAGAGCAAAATGATGGTGCGAGTTTGTAACCAGAGGCAATGTCTGTTCTACAGAAGGTGCCTGCAACTGGCCAGCTGACACAGAGCTGCCTCGGTGCCATGCAAAACAGCGTGGTTGTGCTTAACTTGCCTGCTAGGAATGGTCCCTGATCCACACTAACTGCCAAGGTGGGAACTGTTTGGGGAAAATGCTACGTGGCCCAGGTGACAGCTTTTCTGGGATCACTCCAAAGACTCAACAATATGGATGATCAACTTCCAGGCCCAGGAGTGCTCCTTGACACTGTTTAATTTGCTGGAGGCAGGCAGAGCCTGAATACCTAAAATCAGACACCAGATGAATGCATATTTGTTTGTCCACACATTTATAAATGCATTTAATACTCAGATTTCCAGTTTTCAAAGGATTGCACATAATCCAAAAATAATCCTCCTTCCAGGTGTCTGGGCATGCCAAACCATATTTTCGTCATCTGCAAATGAATATCCTGTCTGACCTTATGACAACTCACTGACAACCCACAGTAATAGCCTGATTCTGCAGAACACACTAAATATCAGCAGCTTATAGATCTGATACCTCATCCAAAGGACTGTGATGTCATTACCCTGTCTCCTCTATTTCTAATCATGACATGCTGATATTCAGCAATTCCTCTGATAATGATAGCACTGTATCATCACTTAAATGACTAGAAGAGTGGCTTAGATATCCAAAACCAAATTCAAGTTTGTAGCTGTCGCTGAGATGGGCTAGTATGGATTATTTTGATTAATTGTTTGCCTGCCAGTTGAACTGACTACAGTCTGGAGACAATGACAACATGAGCATCAGCTTGGTAACAGAAAGCCAAGTACTTCAACCCACAGAACTATCACCCAAGGTTATTGCTTCAGTATTTCTGCTGATGTAGTCATTGTTATAGATCACACAAACAGATGTAAAATCCCATTTCAAATATTTGTTCCTCTGTACTGTGGTGATATGGAGTCTGTTAGGAAAGAATGAGCACCAAAATTTTTCTTAGATGAAAGCACTGGAAAGTAGCTTAAACTATTCCCATACCTTTTTTTTTTTTCCCTAAAAGCTCTTCTACTGTTCTGCTGAGGCTAAAAAAAATTTATGTCAGACTATTTGGTGTAACATCCAGCACAGCATACCTCAAGATTTATAGTTCCCTTTCCTTGGCTTTTAAAATGCGCTTTAGCTGTTTTCCATATGTTCTTATCTCCCACATAGGATAAATTTGAATAGTATGATAAATTATATCCACTGATGTATCATGGAAAATGTTTCTTCATGGCTGAAAAGGGCACTTTTTAATCAGGGAAAACACAGGCGCAAGTAATCTTTTTTTCAAAGGCATCATTTTCTTCCTACTGATAATAAAGAACTTGGAGAAGACTAGTTCACTCTGCGCCTGTACTTTAGGTGCAAGTCTAGGCAGCAGGGTTACACATTTAGTCTCCATTATTAGCCTAGGTCAGGCCCTTAGGGTCAACTCTGAACTCAAGGCTCAGTTGCCTAAGCATAGATGTCCTACTGCATTTCAGACACACTAAGGTTTCCAAGACATAGGATCTGTAGATGGATCCACTGAATAAAGCTTCAGAACTATACAGATCTGGGATTTCTCCCAGTTATAGGTGGTAGACATCTAAAATTAGATATCTACAGATGTGTGTCCACATATGAGCCAGCTGTTGAGGCTTTCACATAATGAAGATCAGAAGTGCATGTCAGGTGCCTGACATTGCCTTTTGAGATGACCTAAATCTGCAGCTCCAGAGGACATGGGTTTCTTACCATGGATCAGGTCTTCCAGGCCCTTCTGAAACTGATGGACAACGGCATGAAGTGTAATGATGAGAACAAGCAATAGGGGCAGAATTCAGATATGACGTAAACATCTAATGTCACTTTAGACACCATATGATCACAACACTTTAGACATCCTAGTTAGCATCCAGCTGCTGTTCCAGAAGGACACAGGTCTCCCATCTGTCCTATGTCATATCACTAAACCACATACATCTCCCCTAGAACATCTCAAATAGCCCTAGAGGCACATGTGTACGTAAGTGATTCAAGCCCCCTTTCTACATCTGAACTAGTCATCTAGGGTTCTCTTATGGTCAAGAGATTGATAAAACCACTTGTGTGGAGGGCATGGTTTTAATGCTATGGCTAAAATAAACCATTTCTAATGATCCGTAAAAGATCTACTCTCTATTGATTACAAAAGCAGTACAGGCTGGATAGCTCAAATATAAACATCTTCAGTGTTAAATGAGAGGATTCCTACCCAAAATGCTTGTGATGTTTATCTGTGCTCTGGCTCAGGTCATCTCTGTACTAAAAAGCCAGTGAAGTCAAAGTTGGAGTCTTGCCAGTGAATTCATTGGAATGTTACTAAGACTTTGACTTTATTAACCACTAAGACAGGAACAACCTCCTGGGGCACAGCAGCATTTAAAATACCAAAGAAAATGTTCTGTGACAAAAACATTACATAACTTTTGACCTGAGTTACTCCAGAGGATCTTTACCTTCTGTTATGCATTTGTGCCTTATTTGTTCAGATTAGTGTATTTACTTGAAGAATGCTCAAAACCCAGAAGCTTCTTGGAGAGCAGAAGGATTTGAAAAGACAGGGGGATCATTGTGGGTCACTAGGCTCTGATCTTTTTCAAGAATCTGTTCAATTCGGATAGATCTACACAGAAAGTGTTGATGCCAAAGAAGGCACATCACTAGGCTCTGATCTTTTTCAAGAACCTGCTCAATTCAGATAGATCTACATAGAAAGTGTCAATGTCAAAGAAGCCACATCAGTTTGGGAAGGTGATCATAATTGTGTGTACACCAAGTAGACCTCAAATTTTGGAAAAAAATATAGTCTATGTTTTTAGTCCCTCTAACTTCTATCAAATCAAAATAAAAGTAGCAGAAAAGAAAGAATAAGCATACAATATAAAATCACTGTATTATTGTTACTTTTCATGGAAAACATGGTATAAGAAGCAAGATCCCTGAAGAGATTTGGGTGTATAAACATTATTGATTGCAGGGCATTCACCAAATCTAATTTCTTACATACTTGAGTGGGAAGACGGTGCTGAAGAACCTTTAATGGGTCTTGGTTACAGTGACACTCTTTGTAGCAGTTCACATTTGAGCTAACACATGAAATAATGTGGGCCTCACAGTGGCCTTTATATTACATGGGAGACTCCGCAGCAACAGACACAGTCCACAGAAAACAGTATGATAATATCTCCTTCCTTTTCCACAGTTGTACATAATTTAGGGGACAGTGACTATTTTGATGTGTAAGACAATAGGCCATCATAGAATCATAGAATCATAGAATCATTGAGGTTGGAAAAGACCTCTAAGATCATCGAGTCCAACCGTCAACCCAACACCACCATGCCCACTAAACCATGTCCCTAAGCGCCTCATCTACACGTCTTTTAAATACCTCCAGGGATGGGGACTCCACCACTTCCCTGGGCAGCCTGGTCCAATGTTTCACCACTCTTTCAGTAAGGACATTTTTCCTTACATCCAATCTAAACCTCCCCTGCCGCAACTTGAGGCCATTTCCTCTCGTCCTATCACTTGTTACTTCGGAGAAGAGACCAACACCCACCTTGCTACAACCTCCTTTCAGGTAGTTGTAGAGAGCGATGAGGTCTCCCCTCAGCCTCCTTTTCTCCAGGCTAAACAGTCCCAGTTCCCTCAGCCGCTCCTTATAAGACTTGTTCTCCAGACCCCTCACCAGCCTCGTTGCCCTTCTCTGGACACGCTCCAGCACCTCGATGTCCTTCTTGCAGTGAGGGGCCCAAAACTGAACACAGGATTCGAGGTGCGGCCTCACCAGTGCCGAGTACAGGGGCACGATCACTTCCCTACTCCTGCTGGCCACACTATTTCTGATACAAGCCAGGATGCCATTGGCCTTCTTGGCCGCCTGGGCACACTGCCGGCTCATGTTCAGCCGGCTGTCGACCAACACCCCCAGGTCCTTCTCTGCTGGGCAGCTTTCCAGCCACTCTTCCCCAAGCCTGTAGCGCTGCATGGGGTTGTTGTGGCCAAAGTGCAGGACCTGGCACTTGGCCTTGTTGAACCTCATACAGTTGGCCTCGGCCCATCGATCCAGCCAGTCCAGGTCCCTCTGCAGAGCCTTCCTACCCTCGAGCAGATCAACACTCCCGCCCAACTTGGTGTCGTCTGCAAACTTACTGAGGGTGCACTCAATCCCCTCATCCAGATCATCGATAAAGATATTAAACAAGACCGGCCCCAGTACTGAGCCCTGGGGAACACCGCTCGTGACCGGCCGCCAACTGGATTTGACTCCATTCACCACAACTCTCTGGGCCCGGCCGTCCAGCCAGTTTTTGACCCAGCGCAGAGTACACCTGTCTAAGCCGTGAGCCGCCAGCTTCTCGAGGAGAATGCTGTGGGAGACAGTGTCAAAGGCCTTACTGAAGTCCAGGTAGACCACATCCACAGCCTTTCCCTCATCCACTAGGCGGGTCACCTGGTCATAGAAGGAGATCAGGTTGGTCAGGCAGGACCTGCCTCTCATGAATCCATGCTGGCTAGGCCGGATCCCCTGGTTGTCCCGCTCATGCCTTGTGAGCGCCCTCAAGATGAACCGCTCCATCATCTTCCCCGGCACCGAGGTCAGGCTGACAGGCCTGTAGTTCCCCGGATCCTCCTTCCGGCCCTTCTTGTGGATGGGCGTCACATTGGCAAGCCTCCAGTCGTCCGGGACCTCCCCCGTTAACCAGGACTGCTGACAAATGATGGAGAGTGGCTGGGCGAGCACCTCCGCCAGCTCCCTCAGCACTCTCGGGTGGATCCCATCCGGCCCCATAGACTTGTGAGTGTCCAGGTGGCATAGCAGGTCATTGACTGCTTCCTCTTGGATTACGGGGGGTTCATCCTGCTCGCCGTCCCTGTCTTCCAGCTCGGGGGGCCGAGTACCCTGAGGATAACTGGTCTGCCTGTTAAAGACTGAGGCAAAGAAGGCATTGAGTACCTCAGCCTTTTCCTCATCCTCAGTGACAATGTTCCCCCCCGCATCCAATAAGGGATGGAGATTCTCCTTGGCTCTCTTCTTGTCATTAATATATTTGTAAAAACTTTTTTTGTTGTCTTTAACGACAGCGGCCAGATTGTGTTCTAGCTGGGCTTTTGCCTTTCTCATTTCCTCTCTGCACGACCTAACGAGATCCCTGTACTCTTCTTGAGTCGCCTGCCCCTTCTTCCACAAGCGGTAAACTCTCCTTTTTTTCCTGAGTCCCAGCAAGAGCTCCCCGTTCAGCCAGGCCGGTCGTCTTCCCCGCCCGTTCTTCTTACGGCACATGGGGACAGCCTGCTCCTGCGCCTTTAAGACTTCCTTCTTGAAGATCGTCCAGCCTTCCTGGACCCCTTTGCCCTTCAGGACCGTCTCCCACGGGACTCTCTCAACCAGCGTCCTGAACAGGCCAAAGTCCGCCCTCCGGAAGTCCATGGTTGTGGTTTTGCTGCCCCCCCTCCTTACTTCACCAAGAATGGAGAATTCTATCATTTCATGGTTGCTAAGCCCAAGACGGCCTCCGACCACTACATCTCCCACCAGTCCTTCTCTGTTAGTAAACAGCAGGTCGAGCGAGGCACCTCCCCTGGTAGGCTCACTTACCAGCTGCATCAGGAAGTTGTCTTCCACACACTCCAGGAACCTCCTAGACTGCTTCTTCTCTGCCGTGTTTTATTTCCAGCAGATGTCCGGGAAGTTGAAGTCCCCCATGAGAACAAGGGCTAGCGATTGAGAAACTTCTGCCAGCCGCTTGTAGAACGCTTCATCCGCCCCTTCATCCTGGTTGGGTGGTCTATAACAGACTCCCAGCAGGATATCTGCCTCGTTGGCCTTCCCCCTCATCCTTACCCATAGACACTCAACCGTACCATCATCACAATCGTTGAGCTCTATACAATCAAAACACTCCCTAACATACAGGGCCACCCCACCGCCTCTCCTTCCTCGCCTGTCCCTTCTGAAGAGTCTCTAGCCATCCATTGCAGCACTCCAGTCATGAGAGTCACCCCACCATGTTTCTGTGAGGGCGACTAAGTCATATCTCTCCCGCTGCACAATGGCTTCCAGCTCCTCCTGTTTGACGCCCATGCTGCGTGCATTGGTGTAGATGCACTTGAGCTGGGCTATCGATTTCGCCCCTGGCATCGGCACGCCACCCCTCGGCTCATCTCTAGCGAGCCTGGTTTTATCCCCTTCCCCCTTCGAACCTAGTTTAAAGCCCTCTCAATGAGCCCTGCCAATTCATGAGCCATGATCCTTTTTCCCTTGTGAGACAGCTGGACTCCGTCTGTCACCAGCAGGCCCGGTGCCATGTAAACCTCCCCATGATCAAAAAAAACAAAATTCCTCCGATGGCACCAGCCCCTGAGCCACGTGTTGATCAGGTGTGTTTTCCTGCTCCTTTCAGTATCCTTCCCTGCCACTGCAGGGATAGAGGAAAACACTACCTGTGCTCCCGATCCTTCAACCAGTCGCCCCAGTGCCCTGAAGTCCCTTTTGATCACTGCAGGACTTCTCTCTGCAACCTCATCACTGCCAGCCTGTATAACCAGCAGCGGGTAGTAATCAGAAGGCCGTACCAAACCAGGGAGCTTCCTAGTGATGTCTCTGACCCGGGCCCCAGGGAGGCAGCAGACTTCCCTGTGGGACGGGTCCGGTCGGCAAATTTTCAGCTTCCAAATATAAATCTGCCATAAGTGGATATTAGAAAATCTTAAATTGATTATTGCTCTTCAGACATTTCAGTTAGCTAGACCAGTGTGTGCATTAAAAAGCTGTGGACTTGGCTGTCAGAAATATCAGTCGATATATTTACCTTTTCTTAAGTCATCAGGTCAAGCACCTTACGAATATTCAGCCTCCTGTCCCATTAAACATGCACTGTTTCTCCAGAAAACCCATCTTTGGAACTGATAGAGCAATCACCGCAAATCATAAAGTCCGATTTGTAAAGTAAATCGTCCGAACACCGAACTAGAAATTCCTTTTTCTGTCCTCTCAGCTCTTACATGGATGGTAGGTACAAAAAAATTACATCCCATTTCTTGGTACTCTCAAAGTTCAGTTATAATCAGTTATATACAGTTATATCTGTATGAATTGAGAAAGACTTATTTAATGGTGATACATTATGGAAAGAGAACATCATCAATTTATCCCTCAGAGGGTTACAAAAAATAATCTTAACCCATAAATATTAACGGGTTTTCCTTATATTTAATGATTCTATGAATTAAGTCTTTTGAATTTAAAATTTTCTAGCCAGTGAACTTAGCCAATGAATTTTCTAGCCAATGAATTTATTCTTCTTACTCATCTTATATCAGAAAAGACTAGACTTAGGTAATTCACCGACCTTGTTTATATAAGTATAGTTCAAAAAGCTGATCCAATTATTCCCACTCATGGATCTCTCCCTCACCTTTTTCTCCCCCCAGTGCTCCACTTCATCCTTTTGTTTTTGAGGAAAGGGCAATGACATGCAAGAAGAAATAGTAGCTCATCTGTTATTGATGAAGAAGCAGTACGTAAAGATAACCTGTGATCTCCCAGAAGACCACATTGCAGTCAGCTGGCACTCTGATTTGTATTCTCATTTTGTACTTATCCTCAAGAAGTCAGGACTTCATCTCACACAGAAAAGTTCTTCACATTTATTAAGTTTTATTCAAGTTGTTCTAGTCCTTTTTTTCAGAATTTCACTATCATCTACCAGTATTGACTTCCTTTTGTAGGGCAAAACTGCCTTACCTCTTTGAAAACAGATGTTAATTGGAAATATCACTAGCTAAGACATTACAGAAGCAAAAACCATCACTTCAGTCTCACTAGTTAAATCAGCGTGGCTTTTGTCAGTGTGGTGGTTTGACCTTAGCTAGCCACCAGGTGCCCACTAAGCTGCTCTATCACTCCCCCTCCTCAACAGGACAGAGGGAGGGGAAAAAAAATGATGAAAAGCTCGTGGGTCGAGATAAGGACAGGGAGACCACTCAGCAATTACCATCACAGGCAAAACAGACTCGACTTGGGGAAATAAATTGAATTTATTGCCAATCAAACAGAGTAGCATAATGAGAAATAAAAACAAATCTAAACCCACCTTCCCCCCACCCTCCCTTCTTCTCAGGCTCAGCTTCACTCCTGACTCCTCTACCTCCTCCCCCCGAGCAGCGCAGGGGGACAGGGAATGGGGGTTGCGGTCAGTTCATTACGCGTTCTCTTTGCCACTCATTCCTCCTCACACTCTTCCCCTGGTCCAGCATGGGGTCTCACCCACAGGAGACAGTCCTCCATGAACTTCTCCAGCGTGGGTCCTTCCCATGGGCTGCAGTTCTTCAGGAGCAGAATGCTCCAGCATGGGTCCCCCGTAGGGTCACAGGTCCTGCCAGAAAACCTGCTCCTGACTGGGCTCCTCTCCACGGGCTGCAGTTCCTGCCAGGAGCCTGCTCTGGCATGGGGTCTCCGTGGGCTGCAGCTTCTTTCAGGGCACATCCACCTGCTCCCATGTGAGGTCCTTCATGGGCTGCAGGGTGGATAGCTGCTTCATAGTGGACCTCCCTGGGCTGCAGGGGGACAACCTATGTCATCATGGTCTTCACCACAGGCTGCAGAGGAATCTCTGCTCTGGCACCTGGAGCACCTCCTCCCCCTCCTTCTTCACTGACCTTGGTGTCTGCAGAGTTGTTTCTCTCATATATTCTCACTCCTCTCTTCCCGCTGCTGTTGCGCAGCAGTTTTTCCCCTTCTTAAATATGTTATCACAGAGGTGCTGTTACAGATTTACGCACACTGGCCACCATAACAGGGTTCGACTCTAAGATCCCGCTGATTAATGTAATGTGCAAGTGAAGGTTTCCAATTCCTCTTTTATTAGTTCTCAGGTTACAGCTCGAACTGGGTGCCTCCAGAGAGGGACCCCTACCCGTAGCACCCATCACCCGATCCCCAAGTCCAATCACTTCATTCTGGTCAGTGGTGTCTTGATTTCTTATTGGTTTTCACTGTCGCTGGGCTGGCCTTCTTCTGGAGCTACCTCATTCTCTTGGAATTGTTTCCTTGGTCCTTATGTTCTTCATTCCGCTCGCATCTGCCGGATTCAGCTAGTTCTGTGTTAGCAGCATTAGTTTTATCAAAAAGTTTACTCTCGCTCAGCTCTTGCGGACCAAGGCTTCAACTACTTTAGCTACTAGTGCTAAGCTACTAACACTAAATGAGACTATTCAGAGAGAAGAATACAGTTAATCAAATTTCTTCTATAACAGTCCTCCCTTTGTTTTTTCAGGCATCCCTGCCCATCTATAGTTGGTCTTGTATGAGGACTCTTTCATACCCTTGTATAGATTTCCTAAGCATATTACAGTTTTGAGAATAACTCTCACAGAATGGGGTTGTTGATGCATGGTTGAGTCTATTTTGGTGATGGTTTGCCCGCTGTTTTCGACCAAATGTATAAAAGAAAGAGAACCAAAATACCTATACAAGGAAGGATTAATACCAGAACTAGGGTAATCCACTCTACTCCTATTGTAAGAAGGTATAGAAGATAATCTTAATCCAATAACAAAACATTGAGTCTTGCGGCTAACTCTTCTTCACTGGGTGGTTGGTGCTATCTGCATGGACAGCACCAGTTTATGTATCTGGCTGTGCCTTTTCATATTATATTTCCCCAGCCCCAACAGCGATGATGGTTTTCCCAACGACCTTTATAACAGTTATTAATACACCACCCAGGATGACATGGGCCACAATTATTGCAGGGTAACCAAAGCCAACCATGCTGATGCCATCTCAAACCTTCCCCTCCTAGAACTGAGCCTGGAGTGATCGCTACTCTATAAGTATGGTGAACAAACCAAATAGGACACTTTTCTTGATTTATGGTCTCTGATGGTCCACTTGGCCAAGCAGCAGGTGACTCCCTGGTCCAGGTTGCTCTAGAAAGACAAAAAAAAATGACATGGTTCTGGGATTCCTTCAGCCTTGGTAAGCTCAAATGGTCCCAGTTTCAATCTCCAAGGTAGGATTGATGGGGTCCTGCAGGGTCAACGGAGGTCCATCTAACTGATGTTCTTTGGACAGTCATTTAACATGAGAGTGACGAATCCAGTTACCCTTTTCTGCAACCTTTACAGCAAAGAAAGAAGTTAATAACACAGTATACGGACCCTCCCATTCAGGGTCCAACTTTGTTTTGCGAGAGTGGACGTTTATCATTATTGCATCTCCAGACTGGATATCACGTACTTGCATTCCATCTGGTACTGGTTGAAACCATCTGGCTTGTGCCCTATTTTCTTGTAGATGTTTTTGTATCCCCAATACAAATTTGGTAACTCATTCATCTCCATCTAAGAGGCTGGTCCTAGTGGGGACAAAGGTCCCAGTTATGGCTAAGTGCCTGTCAAACACAATTTCTGCTGGTGACAACCCTAGAGGTTGGTGAGGGCTATTTCTAATATCCCATAGCACTATTCCTGAAACTTCAAGTCATTTCAAACCTACCTGACTACAAGTTCAAGCAATTTTTTTTTTAAGAAGAGTCCTATTCATTCTTTCCACCTGTCCTGAGGACTACGGATGATATGGAACATGTAGCTGTGGCTGTATTCCTAAACTTTTATAGATATTGTTTAGTATTCCCACTGAAAAATGGGAACTCATATCAGATTCTATGGTTTCAGGTATTCCATATCTAGGAATGATTTCCCTGCAAGAGTGCTTTGACCACTCCCGCAGTATCAGCTTTCCTGGTGGGAAAAACTTCTACCCATCCTGAGAGTTGATCCATGATTACCAGCAGGTGCTTAAGTCTGCTCACAGAAGGTATGTCAGCATAATCAATTTGCAGTCTTTGGAATGGGAAGTATGCCCATGGTCATCTTCCAACCTCCTATTTGGGTTTTGCATCAGAAAACTTCCAATATGTGGGACAAGAACTCACAATCCTTTTTACTGCCATATGTATTCCACTGGCTGCCCACATTTTCTCAATCTGGTTAACAATTGCTGTTATCCTTCTATGTGTTTTATTGTTAAACCACCTAGCCAAAGTAATTAAATATTTTCTTGGTAAAATGGTTTTTCCCCCAATAGTCCAAATTCCAATTTCAGCTTTCACAGCCTCCCAACTTCCCCATTGAGTCTGTTCTTCCTGAGTAACATCTGCATATATTTGGGCTGGATTATTGATATCTGGCCAATCATCAGCAGAGGGAGTTGTTATGGCAGTACACTCATGTACAGGTTGGCGGGCAGCAGCTTTAGCTGCTTTATCTGCCAATTCATTATTTCTTTCAATTTAGCTGGATCCTTTGGTATGAGCTGGACAGTGTACTACAGCAATTTCCCTTGGAAGCTTAATAGCTTCCAATAGCATTTGGATTTCAGTTCCATTAGAAATATTTTTTCCCACTGAGGTAAGGAACCCTCGTTCTTTCCATGGCATACCTGTTGCATGACACACTCCCAAAGTGTATTTAGAATCAGTGTAAATAGTTACTCACTGATTACGTCCCCACCAGGCTGCTCTTGCTAATGCAGTTAATTCAGCCCCTTGGGCACTCACTGTGGGTTGTAGAGGTTCTGCTTCAAGTACCTCCAAGTTTCTCATCACTGCATAGCCCATGTGTCATTTTCCATTCACATAGCACGAAGATCCATCGGTGAAAAGGATTAGATCTGAGTTCTCTAGAGGCTGATCCCGCAGATCTTCCCATAGGCAGCTGGAGTGAAACACTACCTTAGCACAATCATGTTGTGGCTTACCATCGGAGGGAGCAGGCAGTAAAGTTGCTGGATTCAAAACATTATATCTTTTTAAAGTAATATTATCCGCATTTAAAATCATTAATTCATAACGATGTGTTCTTTGTGGGGATAATGCTTGTGTAGCATGTTGCTTAAGAATCAGTTCTACTTCATACAGCATATACATGGTTGTTGGGCGACCCCGGACTAATGGTCTGCTTCTTTCTATGATAGCTGCTGTTGCTGCTATCGCTTTAACACAAGAATTATTCCCTGCAGCTACGGGATCCAGCTGAGTTGAGTACTAAGCCACAGGGCGGCAGTGTGGACCTAGCTTTTGAGTAAGAACTCCACTGGCTACTCCTTTGTTCTCATGCAGAAATAGTTCAAAGGGCTTGGAGTAATCCGGCAATCCCAATGCTGGAGCAGAAGCAAAATCTCCTTTTATAGCTTAGAAAGCCTTTTCTCTCTCTGGACCCCAGCATATAGGTTCCACTTCCTCTGCCTTGGTAGCTTCTGTCAATGGTTTACTTAACTCCCCTAGTCCCGGTACCCGTGGTCTGCAGTATCCTACTGCACCTAAAAATCCTTGCAATTGTTTCCTTTGTTACCGGTCAAGGTATTTCTACAATAGCCTGGACCCGTTCTGGGTCTACTAATCTTTGTCCTTCTTTTAATATGAATCCTAAATATTTTACTTCCTGCTGACACAGCTGAAGCTTAGAAAGAGATGCACGGTGACCTTTTTCCACTAAAGCAATACATAGACAAATAGTATCTTTCAAGCAATCTTCATATGTCTTACTGGCAAGTAACAAATCATCTACATATTGTACAAGTATAGAACCTCCAGGTAATATAATATATTTCAAATTTTCTCCTTGCCACCCTGGCATGTGATCCTTGAAATAGTTGCGGATGTCAGAGGTGGTTTGGTCCACAAACACGCTTGCTGCCAATTCATTATTAAAATTCTGGAGAGTCATTCCCCCATACATCAGCAAAGCCTGTCACAATCTTCCCCAGTAGTCGCTGGGGTGTAACCCTGCCCTCTGTCTACATTCCTGTACTTCAGTTCAATATACTCATCTCCTTGCAAGCTCAAATTGCATTTATCGCATTTCTAACACCCTCCCCACCCCCCACCCCCCATTAGGCAGTTATCTCTATCTGCTAAACGAGACTATTCAGAGAGAAGAATACAGTTAATCAATTTTTTTCTATAACAGGCGCTACCACCGTCGCTGATTGGCTCAGCTTTGGCCAGCGGCAGGTCCATCCTAGAGCCGGCTGGCATTGGCTCTATCGGACGTGGGGGCAGCTTCTGCTGTCTTCTCACAGGAGCCACCCTTGCAGTCCCCCTGCCACCAAAACCTTGCCGTGTAAACACAATACAGTCAGATCTTAAATCATAAGTTTATTATAATGTCTTTTTTTCCGACTGAGATGTAAAGTAAGTCTCTTCAGATTCTATGTACAGGTGAAAGAATCATCTAATCGCTTCACTTTCCAAAACTGAAAATTTCCTGAATTTTATATTCAGAAATGCTGGCCTGCTACCAAATTTGCTTAGGCAGTTAAGACAACACCACACAGTGCTGTATGTCAATGCCTGAAGTTAGGCATAAACATCCACATTCAAAATACCTGGCTGACTTAAAAAATCCTGTAAGACTACAACTCAAAGCAGCTTAAATACTCTGAAAATCAATCTATATTTTAGATATCTAAATATTAAGACAGCTTTGAAAATATTGACATAGTAAGGATTATAAAGCAGGATATCCTGTTTTGCTAAGCTGTACTTTCTTTAGTTACTCAGTTGTTCACAAATAAGCTTTCTAGCAAAAGTTCTAGGTACACTGAGAGATTATAAATACAGATACTAAAACAAGGGTGCTGTCTCAGCAAACACAAACACAGTATTTAGTCACACAAAGCACAACTGCAAATGAAAATCTTTCTGAACTGCAGTCACAGGGTTTTCACCAGCCTCACTGAAGTACTAATACTGAAATCTAGACAATACTGCTTTTATGATGCTGAAATTGTTCTAAAGTCTTCAGAAATTAAGTCGCTGTTAAAAGGGATGACCATACAGAAAACCCTCACTGATATTGTTATTGCTTTACCTGAACTGATGCTAGCATAGTAAAAATGTTTCTTCCTGCAGTTTCGAGAGCAATCAAATTCATCCAAACATACAAATCATGAGCACTACACAAGAAGGGAAGACACACTAGTGGTCCAGATGAGTCCCAAATCAAACGGGGAATCGTACTCCTGAGGAAAAGCCCAAAGCATTGCTGCGAGAGGGAGAAGCCCTTCCCCTTCCATTGGAAAGCCACTTCTCAGGTCTGTGGAAGGAAGATGTGAGAGGTTTTGCACCATTCGGGGTAGATGTTTGAACCTTGGTAACTGTTCCTGTCATTTGTCAGAAATCATATACCAGAGGGTGAATCTCTTCTGCTGGAGCAGTTTTTGTTCTGAATAAGAAATTAACTATTAATTGTACAAGAGAAAAATGACCGAAGAGCAGATTCTGCTCAGCTAAGTGGAAGCATCTTTTGGGGGAGTCCAGAGTATGGATCCATCCCATGTAGCTTACCACCAAGAATCTAGCTTAGATGCACAATCTCTATAAACAAAAGTCATTCCCACCATTAGCAATAAAAAACCAAAAGTATAAAGGTTCTGTGCCTAAACCAAAGTGGGACTAACATGGGCTTAAGGTAAATGTAAAGTCACTTTTGGCTTCCTTTTTCTCCAGTGGAAGGAAACGTGCACCTCCAGAGTCTGATTCAACCTGAGGCCTGAATTGTTCTCTGGAAGTATTTGTCTTTCTCTTCTAAAAGCATAGGGAGAATTGAGTGACTTTAACTTATTTTAAAGAATTCATTTAAGCTTCTGTAGTTTGTGAAGTGATTCTGGGTCTGACTTACCTATCTGATGACTAAGGTACTCACACAGCAAATTGAAATTTCTGCTCTGAATCACACAAAGCAGGAACATGAACTTGATCAGGAGATCCTGGTTCAGAAGAGTTCCTGAAATGGTCTTGAGTATCCTAGAGTTTTTATAAGATTTCAATTAAAAAAAAAAAAAAGTCTGTCCTGAACCATAGTCTTATAGAATAACTTAGGTTGGAAAAGACCTCTGGAGGTCTCTTATCCAACCACCTGCTCAAATCAGGCCCAGCTATAGCAGGCTGCTCAGCACCATGCCTGGTCAGGTTTTGAATATCTCCAAAGATGGAGACTCCACAACCTCTCTGGGCAACCTGCCTCTGTGTTTGACCACCCAAAGGATGAATTTTTTCTCCTGGTACCTAACTGCAACTTCCTGTGTTCCAACTTGTGTCCATTGTGCCTTGTCCTATCAGCACACTCCATTGAGAAGACTCTAGATCCATCTTCTCTATACTGTAGCTCTATAGCCTGGTAAATAAAGTATTGCCATTGTTAGTACCAGGCCACAGGCTTTGTACTGGGTTTCCAAGGTCTTAGGACTAAGGTTTACTAGGTTTATTTTTGTCTTAACTTGGTTTGACTGACTTGGAGCTTTGATTTTGTTTGGTTCAGTCACAACATCAGTTTTTCTTCCAACCACATGGCTATGCCTAGTTTGTCTTACTTTTGCTTATCTTTATATGGTACAACAATAGCTTCTGAATAGATAGTAATAACAAGTAGTCACTCTTTGTAGAATGAAACATTTACGACGCCAGTGAGGATAGACAGCAATGTGTGCTTGCAGCCCAGAAAGCCAATCTTATCCTGGGCTGCTTAAAAAAAAGCATGGCCAGCAGGTCAAGGGAGGTGATTCTCCCTCTCTACTCCACTCTTGTGAGACCCCACCTGGAGTACTGCATCCAGCTTCAGGGTCCCAGTACAAGAAAGACATGGATCTGTTAAAGCGGGTCCAGAGGAGGGCCACAAACATGATCAGAGGGTTGGAACACCTCTCCTGTGAAGAAAGGCTGAGAGAGTTGGGGTTGTTCATCGTGGAGAAGAGAAGGCTCTGGGGAGACCTAATTGCAGCCTTGCAATATATAAAGGGGATTTACAAAAAAGACAGAAAGACTTTTTACCAAGGCCTGTAGTGACAGGACAAGGGGCAATGGTTTTAAACTGAAAGAGGGTGGGTTTAGATTGGACATAAGGAAGACATTTTTTTATGATGAGGGTGGTGAGACACAGGAACAGGTTGCCCAGAGAAGTTGTGGATGCCCCATCATTGGAAGTGTTCAAGGTCAGGATGGAACGGGCTTTGAGCAACCTGACCTAGTGAAAGCTGTCCCTGCCCACGGCAGGAGAATTGGACTAGATGATCCTTAAAGGTCTCTTCCAACCCAAACCATTCCGTGATTCTGTGACTCTGTGATTCTGTGATTCTATGATGCTATGTAGAGAAGTACAGGTAAGAGGTAATTAAAAAAAGGCACAGGCCTGGCACTGGAGACAGAATGCCTATAAGCAGTTCACTACTGTTGACATAAAAAATGCAGACCTGGAGCTGCAGAAAACTGGTTTTAAGGGTAACGAAGAGGACAAAGCATATATAGAAGGCACTATTTATAGTAAATGCAGATGTAATGTGGAGATGCAAAGTAATGAAAAAAGAGCAAGTTGTAAAAGTTTCTTAGCAAACATAAAAATGAGTCCTAGTGGATATTAAAGTGAGGAAGAAGAAAGCATCAGCATCAACATCACACTCCTCGCAGCATAGCACTTCAGATGCTGATCATTCCCCATAGCTCCCCCAAAATCCAGATGGAAACTGTCAATGTTAGGACCCTGAGGGGCAGCAGTAGGGCAAACAAAACATCAAGGAAAGTGGTAGACAGTAGGAAGTCTATGCATAACAAAGTTTACCATAGTTTTATATTACTGATACATAAACTTTTTTCTGTAAAATAGTATTATTTCCTTTATTTTATTCTCCTCTAGCCATTAAATCTGGAGTAATAATAAACCTTTTATTAGGCTGTTAAGATTTTTATTATACTAGTAACAAATTCTTGGCTTCATATATAAGGTGGGTCGCCTTTTTGCCCACAGCAGAATTTTGAAGCATAACATTCTCTTCCATTAGGTAGTTGTAGATGACAGTAGGATTGACCCTGAGGTCTCCCCTTCTCCAGGATGAACAGATCCTCTCTCAGCCTCTCCTTTTATGTCATAGGCTCCAGTCCCTGACCAGCTTGGTGGCCTCCACAGAACTCGTTCCACTATGTCAGTGTCTTTCTTGTGCTGGGAAGCCCGAGAATGGATAAAATACTTCAGATGTGGACTCTCACATGTGGGAATCATCACTTGTTAATACAGCCTCGGATGTGGTTGGCCTCTTTCACCGCAAGGGCACAGGTCTGATTCACGTCCAATTTGTTGTCCAGCAGGACCTCACCTTTTCTTAGCCAGTCAGTGCCAGTCCGTACTGCTGCATGTAGTGCAGGTCTTTGCATTCACCTTTGCTGAACTGTATGAGGTTCCCGTTAGCCTATTCCTCCAGCCTGCTGAGGTATCTCTGAACAGCAGTTCTGCCCATCAGGGTATCAACCACTCTCCCAACCAATTTCATATCATCTGAGAAATGGCTGAGAGTGCTCTCCATCCCATCATCAGATCGTTAATAAAGGTGTTAAACAGTATTTGCACCAGCATTAATCCCCAAGGGATACCAATAGCAATTACCTGTGAGCTGGGGTTTGTACTACTGTTCACAACCTGTGTCAACATCTAACGTGAATGTGAATCAGAATTATTGTGTAGCAGACCTTACAAATCCACATTATCCTTGCTGTCCTAATGAGATGTAAGATTCCAAAGCACACTCAAAAGGAAATTTATTTTTGCATAAAGTGAAAGCCTTAACACCGGTCTATTATATATCTTCTTCCTTAACACAGGCATTTTATATACATGTTCCCAGCCCAGTTCTATTTGGATTTGGTGCTTTTTAATTATTATGTCTTAAACATCAACAGGGCTATTAAATACTGAGATATTGGCCTTCTCTTCACTATTCATTTGCTTGGGGAAAAAGAAAGGCCATGTTAAGTAGGCAGTCAAGAAAAAAAAAAAAATAGCACATATTTTGGCAGGTCTTTTTTAGAATAAAGTGCAGAGAAGAAAAAGATAATGAAAATCCATTTAAAAACAGGACTCCATATCAGACGATAAATATCAAAACAATTCAAGCTTGTACAGCAGTCAATGAGTCAGCAAGGGTTCTGCACAGGGAAGGAGCAACAGTTATAGGGTTGCTGTAAAAGTCCCTCATTTGAGCCTCCTGTTGATCCATGGCACAGCAGATCGCGTGTAACTGCAAAGATTGGCTCAAATTCGTAAGAGTTGTATTATGGACTGCACAATGCAAGTGGCAGCTGATGGTATTAGCACAAGTTGGCTAGAAATGTATTGTTTGGTTATAATCAATCATGAAAACAAGCAGCATAGTAATATAAAAAAGAATCATATCCCGTAATGAACAAGAGATCCCTTCAGAGACATTCTTAAATAAAGTGATTCAGCTATTAACCTGAATACCAAGGCACAGTAATCACAATCCTATACACGCACATGTTGTCTGTGTATCTTCCAGGTAGCTTAGATATCACAATTATCACTGCTACAGCTTGCTGGCACTCAGCATCCCCCAGGGAACAATTAGTACACTTGTGGCATTAATATATGCTAGTGTTGAAAATATGAAGTGTAAGACAGGATATTTGCTACCTTGGATGGTATCCCATTTGGTCACCCTTTCTAATAATGTTTTTGATAAAGCGCTTGTTGTGCAGAAGAATGGACTTTGGCCACACCATTTTGGGGACGAACTTGTCTGTATTTCCTAAATAGAGACATAAATATGAGTGAGTGCCACAGAACTGCTACACCTCTTTCTGTCAGACAAAAGAAGCACTATATAGCAATCTTCTTTACATACTCTGGCTGTGTTGAACCTAATTGCTTGCTTTGTAAGAATACAATTCAGTAAGGTTTTGGGAACCTTTAACTGTTCACAGTGAATGGATTTTAAAAGTACAAACAAATTCTGGATGCATTTATATGTACAGAACTCCAGAATAAATCCACTAAAATCAATGAAGTTTCTTAAAATTTGTACCTAAAAAAACCCTCTTAAGCAGAGAAATACTGCGCAGTTGTGAATTTAAAAAAAAAAAAAAAAAAAAAAAGACCTTTCATTACATTCACTAGCAATAAAATTATAATGTCTGTCTGCATGGTTGGTTGGTGCCAGTGTCTCTAGGCTGAGACATTCCATAAAACTCACAGGAATTTTAAGCAGCCCAAAATTAGCTAAAGGTTTTTTTCTTAGAGTCAGTGCTTATCTAGATGCATTTCTTGTTGAAGGTCAATAAAACTCTCTCACTGTCTCTACTTCTTCAATGTTAGGGGTTGCTTTAATTTGAATAATTAGATTTTACCTATACAAATTATTCAAAAATATCTTAAAGCATAAATAACTATGAAAACCTTTTGAATATTAAGATAAACTAAAGGATGGATATACCATTCACAGGGAAGTGAATGCTTAAAAAACTATTTGTTCTTTACACAGCCTTACATTTACCAACTTTGAAATTTTATTTTAATATCAATAATGCCCCTTAAAAAGGCACTTGTTGGGGAATATTGCAGAGACTATCTAAAAGGTCTTTTGAATATGAAACTATGACTATTCATACCAACACTAATTCTAAAAGTTCAGTTCAGTTCATCAGCCCAGAGAAAGATACATCCATGTGGGTCCAATCAACACAGCTTACTTTTTTAATTTCACATATCAGCTACCTGAAGCAATGAACTAAACAGTGGTCCTATGCTGTCCTTAGGCTGCAAAATGTTGAGAGCAGAAAGCATTACTCTAATTATTTCAACAAGAAACAAATTACTGACACTTGTAACCTTCTATGGAGCTGAATAGAAGCAGAAATTAATAAGAGTACTGAGAATAGCGTAGTCATACCATATCAAAAAAATTGGATGAAGCCCTCCAGATCACCTACTCTGGGAGACTCAAAGATACTGAAATTACTGTTAACTCATTTCAGGTTTGCCTATAAGAATATCACACATCATCAAGAAGGAAATGAAAATGAGGGAGCAGGTTTTAAACATTGATACAAATATCTACTGGAGATGTTTTTTCACTGTATTTTTAGAGACTCACTGGACATTCACTGCTCCCTTTGAAGCAGCCCATTATCATACATACAGAATGCCAGTCAAAAATACTTCTGATGCTTCTTTGAAACTGATTGTAACACGTTTATACATCATAGCTTGTCTGTTACATCAGACTAGTAGATATGTTTGTAAGACAAGTAAGGTATCTCACAATGGATGCACATTGTTGGCAGCTGTTGATTGACTAGAAAACTAGCAGGGAATATAATTAAGTGAAGAACTAGGATTCCACATACTGGAAGTCTTGGCGATTCAGAGTATGTCTTCTGAAATTCATCGTGTGCTGACTCACTGTGTATAGCAAGTAATAGCAGAAGGAATACTGTCAAAGTAAGCTTTAAAAATCATTTTGTATCTTTATAGCAAAGCACTTCTTTGTGGTTATAAAAAAAAAACCAAAACACAAAAACACAGAAAAAGGATAAATAGGTCTATTCCTGAGTTGTTCAAAACAACTGGGAATGAGAGCTGTGAAGAAAGAGTTTAAAGTGCTAACAGAATTTGGTAGGGAGGCTGTTCCACTCTCACACTCATTAAATTTATAGTGTTACTGTCATTCACACCAAGGTAAATATCAAGAGAGAGAGTGGTCCTTCAAATATACTAAATCTAATTAAATAAGTGGTTTTCTAGCTATTTATCTTATTGCTTGTTTCAGCTTAAAATTTAGGCCTGGGAGATTTGGTCAAATCATTTATTCAGTGAGGTGAAAATGAGATCACTGTAGAGTCAAATAAAAAGCAAATTGTACAAAACCATTTGTACAATTCGATACAACCATTTGTATCACACTTATTTGTTACAATGTAATTTTAATACTTTTTTACATTTGAATTTTTCAGTTAAGTGATGTGATTTCCCCACCACTTTTTCTTAACATAAATACACGTTAGCATCCTGATTAGTGTACTCTACAAGTGTAAGTGTTTTGGTCACCTTTAAAAGATATGCCATTGCTGGATTGTGCCCCTCACAATCTACTTCTGTGTAGCAAAACAGATACAGATTGCATCCAGTTCTTATCCAAAGAGGTGGCGAAATACTGCAATTCTGATTGCAAGACCATAGACTCTCAGCGTGGAATTCACCTGACCAAACCTTGAGACTGGCAATTTGTACCTCAGCTAAGTCCCCCCAGGATCCTTTTATAGTCACTGGAGAGAAATCGTCACTTCTAGAGCAGATGCATCCTAAAGCAGACATCTAAAATAGATGGGATGAATTGCCTCTAGAAGTGACTATTGCTTTCCTCTGACTATAAAGGGATCCCAGGTGACAAGTTCAGAAGTAGATACTTAATGTTAGGAGGTATGGATCCCAATATCCTTGTAAAGAAGAAATAAGTTGAAGTCAATTGTGAAATACAGACCAGTTTATTATCAGAATTTGTATGCACTTGTAGGTGAAGAAAAAAAAAAGAAAAGAAAAGAAAGATAATGAATATTGGACTTGAAATTTTGAAAGAAAGGGTGTCGTGGGGGATTAGTATGCCAGTTTGAGCCCTGGGAGAAAGAGCTGAAATCCTTTAAGTTTCTTTTGGAGCCAATCACGTATATGGATGTAACATATTTAAACATCTGTATGAACAACCAGTTAGAGGCTGTCAATATTATTTCTTCACACAAGATTGATAATTCCAGCTGTAGATGATCTAAATTCTGTTTAAGTTCCTTTCTCTAGTTTTCCTTAGTGTGAACTAGCCAATATGAAATACTGTCTTTAGGCACTAAGGAAGAATATAAGATATCTTAATCTGGAGCTAGAGGTGTGTATAGTTTGGGAACAGCGATTACAATACAGGGAATTTTAATGGGAAGAGGAATATTAGGAAAGCTAATGCTGAAATAATTTACTGGAGTCAGCAAGTTGATTAAAAAATAACATTTTTTTTATTCTCACAAAAGGGAAAGAGGTAATGCAATTATGTGGGTTTGGGGGTTAGATTTGCTAGTATTGTGCTTCTTTATCTGAAGATATTGCAGCTACATGGGAGAAGAATGGCTAAAATTTTAGAAATCACCTCCCACAGCATTTAACTGCTGGTAATGAACTGCTAATGGTAAGTAATTTAATGAAGTTGCCTGATGCCCAAAGAAGCTAACTGCAGTTAAAAACTGGCTGAGCAGATTCACTTCAGAACAGAAACCTCTCAAAGCAATGGTATTTAGGGAAACACACAAGTGGATTGTACCTGTGCTATTGCCAAAAATGTATAGCCAGACAGCATCATGATGGTCAATATTTACACAGGTACAGGTCTTCAAAGGCACACGCCTAGAAAAGATCTAACAATGCTCATTGATTGATGCTCTGATCCCCAGTCCCCGAAGTGCTGCTTCTGGAAATGATATACAAATACTGTGGTCTCTGTTAGCTCAAAGTGCCTGCAGGTAGGCCAGGTATGGTATTTCGGGAATATATACAAGCACCAGCTGCTACTTGGTATCTGTTCTTTAAACCATCTGGTTTTGGGCATACACTACACGGCACTAAAATCAGGTTATTGCTTGATCAATTCTGCCATCTAATGGCTAGATTCAGACAGGTCTTTCCACTACTCTTAAATGCTAGGTTTTAATGCAATCAGACTTTCTGCTATCTGGCAGATATTTCTATTCCGTATCAGGTTCTGAAGCAGGGATTGTTGTGCTCCCATAAGAGATATAACCGTCCTGCAGAAGTAGAATGTTTCCTGTGGCTTCTTTACTCCAGAAAGTGAAGCAGGTAGGTTCCTTGCCGTGCTGTGTGACTGCAGCTCAGAGGAGACACTGCTATGAGTTAAGACCACCTGGTAAGTAAAAATCCAAAAAAACTTCAAAGACCCTCCAATGCCAAAACCCCAGGAGGAGACTCCCTCTGGACTTAGCATGGCTTTGAAGGCAGACCCCAGCCTTAATCCTGGCCCCTTCTTTATTGGAAGACTGAAGCAATACCTCCCACTGTGCCTCAGGCTGACTAAAATATACGCAGGGAAAAAATGAAATTATTATTTGTACTCACACAGAAACTACATGAAATGCACTTGATTATCCCAATTTTTATATATTTATTTCATATGTATATTTTTATACATACATTTGTCTCACACCAAAATGTACGTTCATTTTAATTGCATCAAGCATCTTTGTTAATGGGCTGCTTGCAGTCAGAACGTGATGTGCTGATGGATTAGCAGTAATAAAATACGGTCGCGCTGCTGCAAATACCATCCTCCCCTTCCCACACCCTCTCTTTTCACAATTGCATGCTTATGGGGAAGGATGTGCTTAAATGTGCTGGAAACAGTGGAAATCAGTTCATGTATGAGTTTTCCTAAGAATGAGACAAGTAAAAACTTTTTTTCTTTAATTAGGAGATAAAACTCAATCCTCAGTGAAATTTTACTTCTGCTTGGAGGATTCACTCCAAAAAAGAGAGCTTTCTATGTTTGTGTCATTGGTTATAGTTGGTTTCACAGAATCTTTAAGATCAAAGAAAAAAAGAAAAATCAATATGAGAGATTTTCTACTAAAATAAGCATTAGAATAGGGCATTATTTGCCATATTATTTTTTTAAATTATGTTTTCCAGCAGGCATTATTCCTCCCATGAAAGCTAAGGATTGTATAAACGTTGTGAGGGGGCAAACTAGTGGGTAATGGAGTAATGTTTTTTCACCTTTACCCAAGTTGACTGACCTCTGCTGTAGTAATATACCACCGATTAGAGAAGCAGCAGAATCTGCCCAAGGTACTATAGCATTTCATGTATCCTAATCTACTAGCCCAATACGGTTTCTCAAATCAGAGGCCACCTAAATCATAGAATCATAGAATCATAGAATCATTGAGGTTGGAAAAGACCTCTAAGATCATCGAGTCCAACCGTCAACCCAACACCACCATGTCCACTAAACCATGTCCCTAAGTGCCTCATCTACTCGTCTTTTAAATACTTCCAGGGATGGGGACTCCACCACTTCCCTGCGCAGCCTGGTCCAATGTTTAACCACTCTTTCAGTAAAGACATTTTTCCTTACATCCAATCTAAACCTCCCCTGGCGTAACTTGAGGCCATTTCCTCTCGTCCTATCGCTTGTTACTTGGGAGAAGAGACCAACACCCACCTTGCTACAACCTCCTTTCAGGTAGTTGTAGAGAGCGATGAGGTCTCCCCTCAGCCTCCTTTTCTCCAGGCTAAACAGTCCCAGTTCCCTCAGCCGCTCCTCAGAAGACACCTTCTCCAGACCCCTCACCAGCCTCGTTGCCCTTCTCTGGACACGCTCCAGCACCTCGACGTCCTTCTTGTAGTGAGGGGCCCAAAACTGAACACAGGATTCGAGGTGCGGCCTCACCAGGGCCGAGTACAGGGGCACGATCACTTCCCTACTCCTGCTGGCCACACTATTTCTGATACAGGCCAGGATGCCATTGGCCTTCTTGGCCGCCTAGGCACACTGCCGGCTCATGTTCAGCCGGCTGTCGACCAACACCCCCAGGTCCTTCTCTGCTGGGCAGCTTTCCAGCCACTCTTCCCCAAGCCTGTAGCGTTGCATGGGGTTGTTGTGTCCGAAGTGCAGGACCCGGCACTTGGCCTTGTTGAACCTCATACAGTTGGTCTGGGCCCATCGATCCAGCCAGTCCAGGTCCCTCTGCAGAGCCTTCCTACCCTCAAGCAGATCAACACTCCCGCCCAACCTGGTGTCGTCTGCAAACTTACTGAGGGTGCACTCAATCCCCTCATCCAGATCATCAATAAAGATATTAAACAAGACCGGCCCCAGTACTGAGCCCTGGGGAACACCGCTCGTGACCGGCCGCCAACTGGATTCAACTCCATTCACCACAACTCTCTGGGCCCGGCCGTCCAGCCAGTTTTTGACCCAGCGCAGAGTCCACCTGTCTAAGCCGTGAGCCGCCAGCTTCTCGAGGAGAATGCTGTGGGAAACAGTGTCAAAGGCCTTGCTGAAGTCCAGGTAGACCACATCCACAGCCTTTCCCTCATCCACTAGGCGGGTCACCTGGTCATAGAAGGAGATCAGGTTGGTCAAGCAGGACCTGCCTCTCATGAATCCGTGCTGGCTAGGCCGGATCCCCTGGTTGTCCCGCTCATGCCTTGTGAGCGCCCTCAAGATGAACCGCTCCATAATCTTCCCCGGCACCGAGGTCAGGCTGACAGGCCTGTAGTTCCCCGGATCCTCCTTCCGGCCCTTCTTGTAGATGGGCGTCACATTGGCAAGCCTATTGGCAAGTAAAAGACCTGGAAGACCTGGAAATCTCCCACAAGAGCAATAAAAAGAATGTAAAAAGAGAGACTCTCTAGTGTGGCCACTAGAATGGCAATTTGAGGGTGTTCAAAGAGCAAATGCACTGCCTGAGCTCACTGGATTTAGTATCCACACCTGGAGGTACAGTCAATCAAACAGGATAAGCAGAAACAGAGCAGCTGTTTTTAAAATGTTGGTGGCATCAGAATTGGTGGACACAGAAATCCAAAGGGTTGGTAACACCTCAGTCTTTCCTGTGCAGCTCCTGAGACATGTATGCTACTGGTGAATCGAGGCTTTTTACTAAAAAATTACCTCCCTCTGCCTTGTGTTCCTCTGTGCAAAATAGAGTCCTATCATGTACAGATTCTTGACTTAGAAGGCAAAACCTACCTGCCAAGAGGTGAGCTAAAGAAATACTGAAAAAAAGGACAGGTCTTTAGTGAAAAACAAAGCAACAAAATATCCTGATTTACTTCTTATATCAGACCACTTACCAGATATTAGTTTGTTGACAGAGCTAGTCTTTCAGGATTTTCATGAATTCTACAATGCAGCATATTCAACACTTTCAGTTGCTATATCTAACCAACACACTTTTTATAGAATCATAGAATCATTAAGGTCGGAAAAGACCTCTAAGATCATCGAGTCCAACCGTCAACCCAACACCACCATGTCCACTAAACCATGTCCCTAAGCGCCTCATCTACACGTCTCTTAAATACTTCCAGGGATGGGGACTCAACCACTTCTCTGGGCAGCCTCTTCCAATGTTTAACCACTCTTTCAGTAAAGACATTTTTCCTCACGTCCAATCTAAACCTCCCCTGGTGCAACTTGAGGCCATTTCCTCTCGTCCTATCGCTAGTTACTTGGGAGAAGAGACCAACAGCCACCAATGTACATACTAAGTTGGTGCCAAGCATTATTATCATACGTGATTGGGCCAAATTTTAAAAAGTTAACTAAAGTGAACTAGGTCAGCCATTGAACATCCCTGATGTGGTAAAAGCTATCATATTTCTTTATCCCAGGTGAAAAGTTGTCCAATTGCCTTATAAGGAAAAAAAAAGAAGAAATAAAATCTGTGCTTCACCAAAAAATGACAAAGCTCTCTGAGCTGCCCCTGACAGATTATTACCTAGCAGAGGCACATCAGAGATCTTCTCTAGAGCCCAGTCACAGCCCTGAAGCTGACATTGTGTCCCAAAGTTCAGGGGTCCACAACCCACAACCGTACTCACCACATGTTCACCCATTGCTTGCTGGAATAAAACACCTCCTTTGCTTCTGGGCCTTGTAGGAAAAAGCTGAGGAGACTGGGTGTCAATGGACATTCCTAATCACAGATGGCTGAAGGATTCAGTGCATTGCTTCATCAGTGCTTATGAAATAAACCAAACAATATTCAAGAAAAGACCAGGAAGAAAAGATAACAATACAAGATTTGACTAGGCCAACAAGTTAGAGAAATAGGCAAATCTGTTGTCAAAGGTTTCTCTGTACCTTGTATATTTTTTCCAAACCTGTAACTGTGGTGATTGCTCTGGTTTACAATTAATGCAGAAATAACACAGCAGAAAGCCTTGCAGAATTATCCCACTTAGGCTGCAGGTCCACACTAGAGTTTGGCAATGACAAAAACAAGGTTTCCGGTGTCAGTGACTGGCTCCCACCTTGTACTGCACTTTTCTATCCTTTCAGGTCTGCTGACAGAGCTGATTTGTGGTGCACTTAGCAGCAGATCTAGCTATAATCTGGTTTAAAAAGAGCACCTCTCAACGAAGGGATTTTTTACTGTAGAATAGGTGGAATCACAATCTGCATGCGCTCTAGTAATTTATGATGTGGTATTATACCGTGTTTCAATAGTGACCCATTTAGTCTAGTAGGCTAATAGTGATTTGCATCAACCTTTCCACCATCATCAGTCCACTGCCTAATTTTGCAATCTTACCAACAGCTGACATTTTTACTTTCTTATCCAGGCTGGTAATCATTTCATGTTATACAAGAGACAGTCATGGAAGGTTTAAATTCAATGTAGTCCCAGGGAATAATTGAAAACAGAAGAATATGTTATGTATAAATGTTAATCCATGAAAATGGAATTTTCAAAAATGGTCTCTAGGTAGAACTAAAGTTTGTCTTTTTTTTTTTTAAGCTGGAATTCCAGAGTCTTTTTTCAAAATAAAAATGCAGTCATTTTTTCATTTAGAAACACTGAGCGGTCTTTTTAAGATCTCAGTTCTGATTTTGACAAGATTGGAAAAGCTTTCAGCTGAAATACTAAATAGATCATATGAAAATATAATATTACAATGCATGATAGAATACAAAAACCAGAATAAAGTAAATAATGAAGCTGAAAGAATTTCTTTTTATTAAAATTAAATATCTAACCAATAGCAAAGTAAAAGATTTTTACACTATTGAAACAAAGTGAGAGGGGAAATAATTCATCTATTCTTTACCCTTTAGAAATGTCATCAAGTGACATTTTTTCTGCAGTATTTTGACTGCAGCAAAAAGATATTTCCAAAAGAAAATTTATGTGTTTTTTTTGTTTGGGTGTTTTTTTTTTTTTTTTACAATTCCCCTCTGAAGAACACACTGTTTGACCAATCTTGTTTGTTATCAGTATCCATTATTTGGGAAGCATTCATATGTAAGGATTCCACAGGTAAGATAAGGATCCTGTTGCATTGAGAACACACAAACTGAAATGGCCCCTAGGAATTCATTGTTTATATATTTTCCAGGTAGAAGGCATAAGAAAGGATGCAGAAGTCCAGAGCAGTAAAGATAAAGACCATATGGCACTTCAGCGGTGGAGTCAGAAGGAAGAGTCAATATGCTGTACAGGAGACATGACTTTTCCTCCATATATCACCCTTAGCTTGAGTGCAAACCGATTCTCTTACCCAGGAGCCTTTTCTGATACTCCAGAGAAAAGTGCTGATTTTTTTGCTCTTGCATGCTTCAGTATGCAAGAGCAAAAACTTTCAGTTTTCACACTGGTGTCACTGATTTGATAAGCACTGTATAGAGGTAGAGCCTGATGCTTGAACAGTCCAGGGCTCTTGACAGGCTTGACAGTGTCCTACCTAGCTAATCCCTACTTTCTCAGTTAGCCCCCTGCATTTCTGTTTCTTCCCTTCACTTTATTACCCCCTTTGATGTTCTCTTAGTCTTTGTTGACCTCTTGAATACTCCCCTGAGGGCTGGTGACATCCTGTGATTCATCTTAGGACCTTATCATTACTTTCTGATGGCTCTCCAGCCTTCTTAAATGTCCCCTAACTGCTACCAGCTCAAGCGTGTACATTTTAAAGCTCTCTACTGCTCACCTTCTTTCCTTCTTCACAGAGTTGTCTCCCTGCTTATCTTTTACCTTCCCTCTGTCTGTATATATACACATAGGAGAAGATGGCTATAAAGAGGTGGAAAGCCTGAAGGGATTCTTGGTAAGTTGGCTAGCATTCAGGAGTCAAGGTTTTGGCAGGCAGAAGTCCATGAGAAAGGACAGGCAGGACAGCTAGCTGGAGAATATAATTTATTTAAAAACAAACAAACAAACAAACAAAGTAGTTATATATATTTCTACAAAAACTAGATCAAGATGGGGGAACAGGGAGGAAAAATAAAACAAAGAATGAAACCTCCTCACTGGTAAGCCACGTCAAACCATAACATTTCAAGCCAAATTTAAAAATACAAGCTAAAATAGTACAAGATGAATAACACTGTTGAACTACTTTCTACAGCACAGCACAGACAGACTGTGGCAAAGGCTGTTTGTGTCTTCTTCCACGATTCCATAAACACCTTCCACAGATCAACAACCGTTGGGCCACACTGGGCAATTGGCTTTCCTCTGCAGGATTTTAATTCATGTATAAAATAGAAACAGAGATCAAAACCAGAATAAACAAAAAAGCAATAAGTTGAATACATGTTGCAGAAAGACATGGCTGCTGGATGCAGCCATCACGACCCCCACCGGTGGTTATTGCTTAAGTGGGGAGGAGAGGGAGCACACCGCCACACTCCGCCCCGTGACTATAGTCAATTCATCTTACCTGCACAGAGTGGTGGTACAGTCACCTCTTGCCTCTGTGCCATAAATAGTATATTGATAGTTTATGCGCTTATAGATCCACGATAAGTAGACAGGGAAGCACTGCTATTTGTTATGCGTTAATTTGCATGTTTGGGGTGGTTGAAGTTGGGTTATTTGTTTTATCATGTACCAAACCTTTGTATACAATATAATTATAAGCAATAGACATATTAAAGTTAGAGTTAGTAAAATCACAACTGAGTGAAGCATGAAATTAAAAACTCCTGTTGTTGTCAGTGACCATCCAAGAAGAGTTTCCCACCAATGGTGTTCTCCATCCTTCTTCATTCTTTCTAAGACATGGTGTACCTCTTCTGTATCATGATGAACGGTGATTAGATATTGCTGCCAAAACAACTGCTCTTATTTCTCCTACTTGTGCACTGCCTTCACCTTCTTCTATTACTTGTTTGACGGTGGTAATACCTAATGCAATGGCCTGATAGTGCCATTTACCGTTTACCCTTTTTGCTGAAGCATCCGTAAACCAAATGTTTTCTGTTGGTGTACCCTCAGTGAGGGGTGGTGCATCCAGAATTGGTGAAGGTTTAAGAGGTTGTTGTAACGCTAAAGGGTTTGTGTTTATGGGCATCTGCAATTTGGTAACCTTAGTGGGTCCTTCAGCTAATTGCATATTTTCTGCAACTCCTGTTAGGTAGGCATATCATTTTCTGATAGTGGGTTTTTGTGCAACTCATTCTGGGGAAGCAGTCCCCTTTAGGATTGCTTCTAGTAAATTAAATGGTCTTCTGGTTTACACAGGTTGTCCCTGATGTATTTTCTGAACTTGTTTAACTGCTCGGACTAAGGATAAAAGTCCCTTTTCACATTCAGAGTATTGTTGTTCTGTTTCTTTAAATGTGGTTGAGCTAAACAATAAAGGTATTTTTGGCCCATCGGGGCCAGTTTGGAACAGGTTACAGTAAGTAGCGTGTTCGGCAAAATCCAATTCGTCTATAATAGTGTTGCGGGGGTGTACTGGTCCCAGTGACTGATATGTTTTTAATTCTTCAGTTAGAGTTTTGACTGCTTCTTTATGTTCTAATTTCCACTCCCGGGGTTTGCCTTTCCATAAGAGTGAGTATAATGGATGGGAAATTATAGAAAATCCAGGTACATGCTTCCTCCAGTATCCTAAACCTCCCATTAATTGTTGTAACTCCTTCCTTGATTGGGGCATTTGCAGCTCTTCAATTTTTCTTAAGGTATCTGGAGGAATCACTGCACTGCCTGCTATCCACAAAGTACCTAAAAATTTTACTTCTCTACTTGGTCCCTGACATTTTCTGAGTGGAATCTCAATTTCTGCTTTATTTAGTGCTTGCCGCTGTCACTTCCCCCACCTTCTCAAGGGGAGTTCCTCCAATCAGAATATCATCTATATATTGGTACAGTTTCACTTCTTGGAGGAGTGACACTGCCTGTAAAAGTTCAGCAAGTGCGGCATGAGCAATTGTGGGTGAACGTTTATACCCCTGTGGGAGTCTGTTAAAGGTATACTGTATTCCCTCCCAAGTGAAACCAAACTTCTTTCTATCCTCCTCCTTCAAGGGAATCATAAAGAACATATCTTTTACATCTAGTGCTGCCATCCATGGGTGTGCAGCTGCTTGCAAAGTAGCTGTTAAGCTTGCGATGTTTGGTACAGCAGCTGTTAGCGGGGCTGTATTGGCATTCAGGTGCCGATAATCAATTGTTAAACGACACCAACCATCTGGTTTCCGACCTGGCCAGACAGGTGAGTTATATGGGGAGTGGGTTCTGGAGATAATTTGTCATTTCTCCAAATCAGCTATGACTTCAGAAATTCCATTTCGTGCCGCAGCAGAAATCGGGTATTGTGGTACGTTAGTAATTTTTCAGTCAGGGAGGGCAGGGGCTGCGCGAAGTGCGTGCACTGTAGCCTCCCGATTTCTACCAGGGTTGGGATCGGTGTTTGAGCCGAAGGACCACACGCTGCCATTCGGCAGGTGCCAGGTTCGTCCATTTAAAACATCAAAACATAAAATATTTTCATGATGATCTTTAATTGCAAAGCAAGTAGTCGACATGTGCTTCTCGCCCAGGAGCCATAAATTGACCTTGGCAGTTTGGCACACAATACTCGCTTTGTTCACACCAGTAATCTTAACTCTGCCGTCCGGATCACATGCCCAGCTTCTCGGCATCTTGTTGTGTTAATATTGAAATCTGTGCTCCTGTATCTATTAAAAATGTCACCAATTGTCCTTGAGGACCAAGTGGAATTAAAATATATATGGGCCATCATCACTTATCCACTGATAAGCCTCCACTTTCTGGACAGGCAGGCCCAATTGCCTTCTGGACATTACTCGGTTTTTGACTTCATGCCCTGCAATTCCTCCCTTTCTTGATATGCAGCCACTAAACAGGTACCTAGCATCTTACAGATAACTCCTTTCCCTTTTCCATCCTTTATGCAGCCCCTAGTTACTTTTAGGTGCTCTTCAAAGCTTCCCAATTACACCAATTGTCACGAACCCATTCTTCCAGGAAGTTGAGACTTGGGTTCATTCCATGCCTCCATAAATACTCGGTGATACTACTTGCCATCCTGCCGACTACACCAATTTGTGGCAGAAAGAGTGATTCACTTCACTCGCAAGAGAGGAGCAACAATATATTTTATTGATATAAGACAGTGAGTTAACAAAGTTCAATGGTAAACACGACAGTGGTTTAACAAGATTTGATGGCAAGGTACACTTGATTATTTACTGCATAGAGGACAGGGTCAGACAAAACTGTCAGGGAGACCCTCCTGTTGAGTCATGAGGTTCAGAGACGACCCCTTTGCGTTCAAAAGTCCTTCTCAGAGAGGAGTCTAGGTACAGCTGGATCCAGACCTTGTCCCAGACTTGGTCAATGGTTTATATCGAAAGGATTATATATGTGTCCTTTATATCACTTAGCTAAGATTACAAAGTTTCAGCGCACTTATTCCCAGTTCACTTACCGAGTATCTGACACGATAAGGATTCTCTCAACCTCGAGGAGTAACCTTGAGAGGTGTCCCTACTCAAGGGGAGATCCTGGCGTGCAGCCCGCTGCCGTGCAGGAGAGCTCAATGGGCCCTGGGCTGTCCACTATTTGTGGAGTAAGATGGTTGCCTTATTTGACTTATAGTCATATTCGCATATCAGCAAGACATCTGTGTTACTGTGCCAGACAGCCCGTGACTACTGTGTTGCCATCCGTCTCCCCAAAGTCCAACTTAAGCCGGATGCAGCCATCACGACCCCCACTGATGATTATTGCTTAAGTGGGGGGGGGGAGGGAGCACACCGCCGCAGTACAAGCGTTTCCACATATGAAGAGATTGAAAAAAGTTACACACGAAACATAACTGACAACCAAGAAAGAAACAACAAAACACAGAAAGGTAATTTGCACCTAATAAAACATGATCACAAGGAATCCCACTTCCACAATGAAAAGTGAGTATCTTACGCTTAAGCCCCATCCTATGACACGACAGATCTCCAGCAGTACATGCTGTGTAGAAATAAAGCAATGTTTCTCTTGAAACGTGTTTCCCTTTGTCTTGATACAGATGTGCATTTAGGGTAGGGTTTTTGTAAGAAACGTAATTGTAGTTTACCTAATATTGCCATCTAGTGGTATAAAAGCGACTCTGAAACAATCCTCTTTGAAAGGACGGTACCATTCCATGATTTATACACTAATGTAAAAAAGAGTTAACCAAAACATAGTGTTAACAACAGCACACAAGAAAACGGAGCTCAGTTTGCAGGACAATGCATGCCCCAAATATTCAGTTAACTGTGACTGCAAGAACACAAGCCAGCAGAACACTGAAATATTGAAAAAAGTCACAGACAGGGCATGCCAGTGCTATGAAAGTAATATGCAAGACACAAACTAACAGCTTATAGCTGGTTTAAAACAAGGAAAATAATAAACAGCCTACCAATTACAATATGGTCTATGACATAACATGAATCACCACCTCCACTAAGCATGCCACAGAACACACAACTCCCTTCATGGTGAGGAAGCTCCATCAGAAACATCTGTCCCTTAACACAATAACCTGATAAATAGCTTAAGCAGGGAAAGCTTAAAAGTGACATAAATGTTCCTCAGATCTAGCTTAGGTGTCTCACAGTTAGTCTGATTTTATTGTCCTCCATTCCCTTTTCAGTCATCAAGGGAAAATAAATACTGCCACAGGTAATTTATCCTACCCTAAATTGGCAGCCAAGGTAAGTCTGAAGATGCCTATTTGTCTTCAGTGACTATGAAGGGAGCCTAAGGAGATCAGCTTATATTAACACCAACCTAAGCTGATCTCACTGCAGGCAGTCATGGGCCAGCTCAGGAAATGCTCAAGGGCAAAATTTTCTAACATAGCTTTCTAAATTTAGTTGCCTAAATACACAGCCTGTATTCACAAGCACTGAACTTACTACTTTGTTCTTGATAGTAAAAGCCTCTTCCTGAATTTTCTCATTTTCCAAAAATCAAATCCACTTTGTAACGCAAGGGTGACACCAAAACACGAAGGAAACCAAAAGATAGTAAATTATTTACCTGTTAGGTAGTCACAGGGCATATGGGGCATGCTATGGGGCTCCTTATGTAAATGACATCTGGTAGATGTGAAAGCAAACTTTGATTTTCGTATGCCTGATGTACACACAAGTTTGGTCATCAGCAAGGAAGAGAAAAATTTGGTGACCTTGAATGCGGACACTTCAGCTAAAATGAACTGAACCACTGACAGCAGGTCCTCATTTCTCTTCACTGGCTACAGAGAGAATACATGGTGACTACACCAGATGTGGACTGTTTCATTCAGTGCCACCTGGACATCCTTGAGTATTCTCATTTGCCTCCAGCTTCCACTCCAGAAACACCAGGCTCTTCCAAAAATCCTGTTGGGACCCACAGGGTCCTGACAGTCTCAAATGTCTCGAATACTCTAGTGTATCCAAAAGGGCACCGGGCACCTAATTTAGGCAACTGGCTATGCTGGGAGTTTAAAAACCTAGCTCATATGATGCATTTAAGTTTAAAATTTACAGTTCAGTTTGGGCTTTTCAGACCTGAAGCTGGATGTCTATGCAGATGTTTCTGTGTGGGTTGATGTCTAAGCTCCAAATGTAGCAACAGGTGATCAGGGACCTGATTCAGTTGCAAACAGCATTCAGTGTCAACTTAGATGCCTGCTGGATCTAAGACAACCACGTGGAGCTATCAGATGTGACCCAGAAGCAATTGGAGACCCACTACGTTCTGAACAAGAAGCTGAAAGCCAGGTGAGGCTCCCCAGAGCAGCTCAGATAGTACTAGACTGCAATGAGAGCTACTGAGTTCAGATAAAAATAATTAAATCTAATCTCTATTTTAGTCTCAGACAGAAGCATAGGATCACAGGATAATTCAGGTGGAAAGGGACCTCAGGAGGTCTCTAGTCCAATCTCCTGCTTAAAGCAGGGGCAGCTATGAGGTTGCTCAGGGCTTTATCAAGTCAGATTTTGAAAACTTCCAAGAATGGAGACAGCACAACCTCCCTGGGCAACCTGCTCTACTGCCTGACTGTCCTCATGGGGAAAAAGTTTCTCATTACGTTAGTCTGAAACTCTCCTTTATCGACTTATGCCCATTGCCTCTCATCCTCCCACCAAGCACCACTATAAAGAGCCTGGCTCTGGCTCTTATTGACCTCCCCATAGGCACTGGGGGCTGCTGTTAGGTCCCCCTGCACCCATCTCTTCCCCAGGCTGAACAAGCCCTGGTTCCTCAGCTTCTCCTCACAGAACAAGTGCTCCAGCCCCGACCACCCTCGTGACCCTCCCCTAACTCGCCCAGGTTTATAGATGTCTTTTCTGTATCAGGGGGGTCCAAAACTGGCTGCACTATTATTGGTGCAGTCTAGTGAATGTTGAGTAAGGTGGGGCATAATCCCTTCCCCGGACCTACTGTCTGTGCTTCTGTTGATTCATCCCTGGGCTCTACTGGCTGTCTTTGCTGCCAGGGCACACTGATGACTCATATTCAGCTTGCTGTCCCCCAGAGCTCCCAGGGACTTTTCTGCAGAGCTGCTCCCTAAACCATCAGTCCCCGGCTTGTATTGCTGCCAGGGGGTCTCGTACCACCAGCCTTGATTTGGTTGCCTAAGGTCTTGCGGCCTTTGAGATCTCCAAGTGAACCTGAGAAATATGACAGAGTCTACAGTAAATCTGCACTCTTCTAGAGTGGCAGGTGGAAGGGATACAATAAGGCATCTCAGATGGCTCTAGATATTTGTGTTTGGGCCAGAAGCATCTAAGGTCTGGAGCGGAATCCTCTCCCTGCCCAACTTTCAAGCACCTCATTGTGTCCATCCTAAGCATTTACCAGTGACAGTCAGACAAGCACATTATGAAGAATGGGCTATGTTAAGCATGCAAAGGAATAGACAATAGATTCATGCCGTGAGGGCTATGAAAGACAAATTTAAATGATGAGCTATACAGTAGCATTAAAAGATGCAACCTTTAGCCACCAGAAAAACTCAGTGATAAGATAATACACAGAGGGAACTTAGACCAAAAAAAGAAGCATGATTAGTGGTTATATTGGAAGACATGAAGAATGAAGAGTCTGAGGTTAGCTCAGTAAGGAAAAGGAAAAGAGTCTGATGTGGCTTAAATAAGGGGAATGGGGAGAAGCTGTAATATTTAGACACTTTCAAAATCTGTTGCTTAGCTTTAGGTTATGAGTCCATATGTATTCCGTAATTTAAAATATCAGCTAATAAGGCTTATTGTAAATTGATTATTAGCCTGTATTTTGTATTTCAAGTCTGTTTTCAATCAAAAGCTGTCAGACTTATTTTCAAACCATAATATGATCCTGAAAGATTTTTATCATCCCTGGAAGGAAGTCTGCGGGTAGAAAAAGTGCTTGGCATACCACAAACTGCTTGGAATCTGGCAGAAGGAGGACTATAAAATCCCTTATATATCCTCTTCAAAAGATCACAAGAGACGATAAATATTTATAATAGTTCATGCCAAAGGTCCCTCTAGACCAGTATCCTGTCTCCAACAACGGGAAGAAGAGTGGATATATGGCAAAGAGTTAAGGAAGGAGCGGCAATACATTTCCCAGAGTACTCAGCCACCTTCCAGAGTTCTGCAGCTTTGGACCTTCTTGAATCGCAAGTATTTGATAGCCCCTTCTGGATTTCTCTTCCACAAAGAACAGGATGAAGAGGCGTCAGCCTGGCATTACAGCAGAACTTGTGATACAGTGCTTCAACGACAAACCCAAATCCACCTACTTGTAAAATGACAACCTAGTAAAAGAATGAGTGCTCTGTAATCATAGAACTCGATACAACCGGACAAGTGCAACTTTTCACTATTCTGCTGCTTTTATACCTCTGTATGACTTCCTAGTCTATAACAGTATGACAAATTCACACAGAATCAGCTCCTTGATTTTCCTGCCCTCTAAGATTCTTTGGGAATTTTTTTTACTCAAAAATTTTGTAAAAATGTTGGTTAACTTTTATTGTATAGGTTTTAACAACTTTCTGCATCTTGAGAAAGATTTTATATGAAATACTTTCTCTTGACTTAGAACTATATGCAAGCCACAGGTGGTATCATTTGAACCACATCTCACTTCTATCTCTGTACTCAAGGAGAAATATTTATTCCTGAGAAAGAAAACTTTCAAAAATATTCAGAATAAATATTAAGGAAAATTCTGTGTTAACGGTTGCACATGATGGCAAAAGCACAACCTAGGGTGAGGAATAGAGGAAGGTGTTAAGGTTTCAGGATTTGGATATGTGCTTTGAGGTTATGGATTAGAAAAAGGCACTGGGCTAAAAATTAGGAGTAGGGTTGAGGGCTTTGGTAGCGCTGAGGGATTGTGCTTGGACTTAGTGTGAGGGCCTGGCAAAGGTGATCTCTTGATCTCTGTTCCAGACACATCACCATCTCTTCAGTCCTCCTTACCTCCACAAAATCCCACCGCTCTGTTGGCTGAGCTCCCTCCTGCCCAGCCTCCAGCTCGTGGACAATCAGCTGCTGAAACAGAGGGGCTCTCACAGTCAACAACCAAGTGCTTGCCTTCTAACCTGCATCTCCCTCTCCCATCCCACGACCTCCCTGCTCCCCTGAGATCCATAAGGGGCTTTGGTAGGGCGGAGGGTTAGTGCTTGGATTTTGGGTATTTCTTCTTCACGGGGGGTTACAGGGTTGATCTGTGTGGGAAGAGGTCATGGACTGCCCTGTGCCGGGCACAGCCCATGCCAGCTCCACAGCAGACAAAAAGCATGCACTGTGTGACAGAATCAGAGGAGTTTCTGGAGCCTCTGCAAAAAAATATTAGGTGGTAAATGCTGAGACAAAGAGACAAGGAAAGAGCCAATGATGCTAGAGCAGAAGACACGAGACAATGCCTGAGAAAGAGAGTAGAGCAGAAGAAATGACGAAGAATTGCAGCCTGAGTAGGTGCTGGAGACAAAGAGTAGCCTGAGCAAGGGCTGAAGCCAAATATCAATGTGGACAGGGACAGAGAGGAAACTCAAGAGGTATGACTCTAAAGGGACTGCGGCCGGTGGAGGAAACCACGTTGGAGCAGTTGAGTAAGAAACAAGGAGCAGCAAAAGAAAAAGAACTGCTATGCACCAACCCCAATCTCCTGCACCATCCGTTGCCTCACCAAAGGCAACGCACAGCACATGGCTTAGAGGCATGAAAGGGGAGAGCAGAGATGCCCAGAGGGAAGCTGAGGTGCTCTCCCTCTTTGTTTATTTTTTTAATATTAGGATCAGCAATTAAAAGTTTTGTTAATTGGCAATAAATTACACTGATTGAAATTCCCTGTCACAAACCTGTTTTTCTTGCCCATCACAATCATCTCCCCAGGCTTTCACTCCACAACCTCACAACCCCTGCCCTTCTTCTGCCTCCTGGGGGCCTAACACATGCAAGCTAAGGTTAGGAAGGGGGTCTAGCACCTGAGGCTTAGAGTGAGGGGGTGAAGGCCTTGGGTTAGGTGGCTAAGGCTTCAGGCATCTCATTAGGATTTCTGCTTAGGGGTTTGCATTCAGGCCAGAGCTGGGTATTGAGCTCATCTTTGAGGCTTGGGATTTAGCCTTTGGGATTAGCGAAAGGCTTCAAGTGAGGGTTCTGGGTCTGCTTAAGGTTCCTGGTAAGGGGATAGGCTATGGGCTAGCTTTTTGAGTTGTAGTATGTGTTAGAAAAATTACCTTTCTCAGTCAGTCTTATTTTGGCTATCTTATACAGAATAGTTGTTTGGTTTTGTATTTGTCATACACTTCTAATGGAAGTTTATATCAAACTGTGTTTTGGTTTGACCTTCATTTCATTTAGTATATTTATACTAGATTTATTTGTTTCCTTGTTTCTTTTGATGCTCTATCTATACTTTTCCTTGGAGTTGGTGAATTATTGCAAAGATCTACTATATCATAACTGAAAGCAGGATTTAGGACATATTCCCTGTGAAGATAATTAAAGCCTGATACGGCAAACAGAACTAGGGACCATGCACACAAATTGCACTTCTTGCTTGTTACCAGCAAAGGGAGCTATTAAGCCCTCCAAAATGCTACATCCCAATGACTAAAGGGAAATGGGAACTTAAACTTGAGTATTAGCACTACAACGAATATGTCCAATTAAATTCCTTATTGCCTGGACTTCTTCTGTTGTTTATACATAAAATATCGCTTTTTTGCCTTTTTTTTTTAATAACAGTTTATTCCACAATTCTTTGCACACATCATTGATAAAGGGTGCACCACTTTTCACAAAAGTCACAGCCTCCTTGTGAAAATTATCTAACTTTCAATCACATAGTAGCAATAACTGCATAAAAGGAAGCTTAAGAACCTCTTGGGGATATCGCATTCTGACCAGGTGTCTGTCATCATCCTTTTGTGACACATTTGCATTGTGACTGATTGATAAACTGATCTTTTGCTCTGCAGTAATAACATCTTATTTGGGCTGCCTTTTATCTCCCTGAGGTAGTGATGAAATCATTGTGCTTTCAAAAGGTAACTACAAAGCCCACACTGTAACACACTAGTTAAATGAAGATTAGAGTTGATAGATCATGAAATGTTCTTTTTGGTCTTTCATCAACTCACTGTACACTTAAACATAGTAAAGAGCACAAAGTTCCCTTTTAACCTCTCAAAGAAAATCCAGAAGAGAGGAAAATAGAAGTGGGTGGCTATAAAAAGTAAAGGTGTTACTTTCCTCTGTTCACTCATCACTTAAACTTGAACCATCTGTCTTACCATTGCCAAGTTTAAGGAAAAATAAACTTTACTGTGTAATGCTATCTGCTGGCAGGTATTAATAGCATTCCAGATGATCTAGTATTTACTCAGCAAATGCTCTAAGTGTAACTGAGCATTATAAAAATACACTGAAGATCTTTGTTCATTCTGTAAAATAGCTATGATAAAGGAACTACATTTGTATGACAGAAACAAAAAAATGAAAAGCAATTTGGAATAATAAACCAGCACGGTTCATGTTATCAAACGGCAAGGGAGCTGCAAGAGAAGAACCACACAGCCTGAAACACAGGTGAATTGGTTGTAGTTTAAGCACCTGTGGTGCAAGCTGGGTGCTAGGGGCTGGAAGGCAAAACAGTGATTACTGCCCCAGCGTTGTTTCATGAAAACATGTCCAAAAGCCCTGGGACATATAGAACTAGTATAGTTCAGGCATGTGGGTTTGTTGAGTGGGTACTGTTTTTCCAGCTGAAGCTATAAAATACAATTTGAGCTGATTTAACATTCAATTATAAATTAGAAGAAAGAAAAAAATTATCCATTCTTTCCATTAACAGCTCAGCTCCTGACTTTGCCCTTCTGTCCTTACTTTGAGCTCACTCTAGCCCTCACCGGACTCACAGAGACAATTCAATTTGCTAAACTTTCAGAAAACTTCATTTCCCCTTCTTATCCCTCTCTCTCACCCCCTCAAAAAAAGTGAACTGTTTTGTGCCAGGAAGTTAGTTCAATCTACTTGATCCGGGACTGCATGAGTGCCAGAGGTGCCTCAAGAGGCAGGACCATTCAACTAAAACTAGGGTGAGGAAAGACTGGTGGTACTGCACCATGTAGCTTCACTCTCAGCTCCTGGCATAAGTGCAAAACAGATCATTTATAAGGAACCTGCTTCCAGAAAAATCCATACAGGATTTTTCTTCTTACTGGTAGGATCTGCTTTTAAAAGAATGATTAGATACCATAACAGAAACATTTGGAGTCATCACAACTGAAAGGGTGTATGCTGCTACTAGATTGACTCTAGTTAGCCTAACTCAGAATTTATCACATTCTTCTCTTTCGGTCCTTTACTAGACTGTCCTCTCTTCTTTCAGCTGCAGCAACCTGGGCTTCTGACTTTTATATGGTTTGAATGGGTTTATATGGTTTATGGTTGGACTCAATGATCTTAAAAGTCTTTTCCAACATAAATGATTCTATGATTCTATGAATGTTGGTTTTAAGTGTGCCTTTCTCACCCTTTCTTAATTGTTTCCTCTTTTCTTACATGTTTATACACCTATATAACCTGCCTACACATCACAATATGCCTGTAACATTATAAGTATGGAAACAGCGTACATGAATTTAGAAAGCCCATGACTAACCTACTTGTGTCTTGTTTCAGTCATAACTGCAGTGAAGAGAGAAGGCATGGTCTGCTTTCTGCATGGCAATACCTCAGTTAGTCCATGGCTACTTTCCTTGAAAAAACATGTCCTTACTCATGACACAAATGCTTCAAGAATGCTTTTTTTTCCTTTCCCAAGTTGCTAGAAACATGCACCTCTTCTATTTCTCACAATATTTCATCAAGAGAAAAGGCACAGTGTGACTCTGGGGCACCACAATCTGAAAAAAAACAGGAACCTGGACATCATGAAACCAGAACGGCAGTGGTTGGCGGTACAATTTTCCAAAAACAAACATCCTTTCAATCACAAAACGATCTAGGGGTTAGTGGCCTCTGTTGATATGAAAATCTTTAAGAGGAAGAAACAGCCCTTTTGAAGAGATAGAAGTCTTTGAGAAAGGTCCCCCACCCTAAGTGAGCAGATATGGGTTTTATCAGCTTTCCAGAAAATCTCTGCATTTATAAATTAGCCAAGTAAGAATTATATTCACAAATGTGATGGTTTCTGAGCTCCAGTACAGCAGTAATAATAAAGCACAAAGCAGTACGCAAAACACCTTTGATTATCAATTCTGATCTACTTATGTATCACTGAAATCAAGTGAATACATTTCATCTTCAGTGGAGGTGCACTTCAAAAGCATCTGATAAGACTTTGGCCTGATTTAAATCAACTGAATCAACTGAAGACGAAGTTGTCTTCAGTCAAAACAGAATTTTACGCATAGAGCTGAAGGGAAATTTTTAGATTCTGTCTTTCCTTCCCTCACATGAGGGAAAAATTAAAGCAGCAAAGGTAATATACCACAATGAAATGTCACAGGTTGTTACTTAACTATGGCCAAGAATGTGATACCTGTATTCTTACTATCCAATTTAAGTAAATATTCAGAGAACGGACTACTATGGATCATGAATAAAATGATGCAAAACTCACTTCTGTGACTTGTGATCGTGCCCCTGTACTCGGCCCTGGTGAGGCCGCACCTCGAATACTGTGTTCAGTTTTGGGCCCCTCACTACAAGAAGGACATCGAGGTGCTGGAGCGTGTCCAGAGAAGGGCAACGAGGCTGGTGAGGGGTCTGGAGAACAAGTCTTCTGAGGAGCGGCTGAGGGAACTGGGACTGTTTAGCCTGGAGAAAAGGAGGCTGAGGGGAGACCTCATCGCTCTCTACAACTACCTGAAAGGAGGTTGTAGCAAGGTGGGTGTCGGTCTCTTCTCCCAAGTAACGATAGGACGAGAGGAAATGGCCTCAAGTTGTGCCATGGGAGGTTTAGATTGGATGTAAGGAAAAATTTCTTTACTGAAAGAGTGGTGAAACATTGGACCAGGCTGCCCAGGGAAGTGGTGGAGTCCCCATCCCTGGAGGTATTTAAAAGACGAGTAGATGAGGCACTTAGGGACATGGTTTAGTGGGCATGGTGGTGTTGGGTTGACGGTTGGACTCGATGATCTTAGAGGTCTTTTCCAACCTCAATGATTCTATGATTCTATGATTCTATGACTTGCTAGGCTGTGGAAAAATCTGTCCAGTGAATTCATGAGGGAATGTGAAGCATTAAAAAGGATAATGAAAAATAGTGATGGGAACATAAGAGTGAAAGATATTCCTAGATCATCAAGTCTTTTCCTCTCCTACCATGGGAAGCAAGATTGTTATTTATTTTCTATAAATGCAGCACCTTCCATCTTCAAACCACTTGGGTTTCCTATTTCTATTTTTTTTGACAAATAATCTCTTCCCACTTGGAGGATAATCTTCTAATTTCTAATCCTAATTTACTCACTGACAGTTTATATTCATTTATTGAACTTACATGCCAGGCATGTAAAAATTTCTTCCCCCACCTCACATTTACTATCAGAAATATTATCTCCTCTCAGCTCTCATTTCATTAAGCCAAAAAACCTATGTCTTGCTGGTCTCCCTCTGCCTGACAGGTTCTCTGTCTTCCATCCTGAACCTACCCACTATATTTGCAATTCTTCTGGCTAGATTTCATTTTTCTTGAATATGGGTGACCCAAATGATATGCAATATTTCAGTCACTGATAAGAATTTAAAGCAGTGTTATCTCCTCTATGTCCCCCACTTAGGCATTGTAGAGCTTAATAGAGCTGGCAGGGTAATCCAGATTCTCCAAGGCTTGGCAGGGTGGTTCGGAAGACTTACACTAGGCATATAGGTTCTATAAACAATTAAGAAAGAAGAATTATTTTGAAAGCCTAAGTGAAATGTCTGTGTCTTTTACTGTCAGCTTGGTCCATCAGAGATGAGAGCAGAAACCTCCCAAGCACTAAGAGCCCACAGAGTCTCTGAGTGCTCTGGTTTCTTTTTAGATACTATAATTTTTTCACCTTTTACTAAAGTTTTCTGTGAGAGGAACAGGCATGGATTTTCCTGGAGTACTGTGTCCAGTTCAGGGCTCCCCAGTACAAGAGAGACATGGAAATACTGGAGAGAGTCCAACAAAGGGCCCCCAAGATGATGGACTGGACCATCTCTCCTATGAGGACAGGCTGAGAGAGCTGGGGCTGTTCAGCCTGGAGAAAAGAAGGCTCAGGGGGGATCTCGTCAATGTATATAATTACCTGAAGGGAGGGTGTAAAGAGGACGGAGCCAGGCTCTTTTCAGTGGTGCCTGGTGACAGGAGCAGAGGCAGTGGGCACACAGAGAAACACAGGAGAGTCTGGCTGAACATCAGGAAACACTTTTTTTACTGTGAGAGTGACTGAGCATTGGCATAGGTTGCCCATAGAGGTTGTGGAGTCCCCAGTCCTTGGAGATATTCAAAAGTTGTCTGGACATGGTCCTGGGCAGCCAGCTGTAGGTGGCCCTGCTTGAGCAGGAGGGCTGGGCCAGATGACCTCCAGAGGTCCCTTCCAACCTCAATCGTTCTGTGATTCTGTGCCCAAGGGAGGCCAAACCACCTGTTTGCACAGTAGCCCAGGTGCTGGAACTCAGCCCCAAAAATGAGATGAGTGTTCTGGGTAAGCACAGGAGTCCCACTCCACATCCCATTTGCAAGATTACCATTACCACCAAGCTGCAGTGTCTTTTTGTGCATTCTTTGAGAGCATTTCTAGAAGTAGCAAGTCTTCTTGCTCCACCTCTGTGGAGGTACTATTTTTCCTAAAATATCAACATATTTGATCAATGACATCATTGTTGTTTTCTGTACAGGCATGTGTCTTTCCTTCTTTCCAGAACTTTAGATCTAGGTAACAGTTTTCTGTTCCTATTCTTATAAAGAAATGGAAATGTTTTCAGTTTATGATTTGCTTTTTTTGTTTTGTTTTGTTTTCACTAGAACCCACTTCCGATTACTTATTCTGTTGAAAAGCACCTTTCCCCCTCATTTTGTTTAGAAATGCATTACCTTTTACATGAACTCTGGTGAGTATCACAGTCTTCATGTTTTGAAATGAGCAGTCCTTTGTGGGTGCTACAAGACGTCAAAGAATTGAACCGGGCCAATATCATTCCCCAGAGCTACACCAGTTTACACCAGGTGAGTCCTCCAGCCTCAGACATTTTAATGCTGTACTTTCATACTAAATATGTGAACCACAGTTATTTTAATTAAATAAAAGCAACAGCTTTAGGCACCAACCAGCCATAGATCTGAATTTTCTCCTTTTGTTTTGTCCTAGTTGTCTGACAAGAAAAAACAGGAATTATGCTTCAATCTGATGTTAAGAGTCAGTTTCCTCATAATGTTTCATATCAATCAGCCTAGATTTGGTGGCAGGAGGATGTGAGAAATTATTTTTTATATTTCTTGGGCACTGGGACTTAAAGTAACACCGTTAGTTATTATATTTCTCCTCCACCTGGATACATTTCTTCCTTTTCTAAAAGGCAACTGCTTGCTCACTAGTGTGTAGAGAAGGAGCTGAGCAATTAAGCTAGGTTTCTAAATCTGAGATCAAAATATCTGGTGGAAGAAATAATCATTTAACAAACAACACCCGTAACAAAAGAAACAACTGAACACGAAACATCCAGGTTGCTCTGAAATTCAGCCAGGCCTATTCTGTCTTTTCATCTCCCACATTTACAGCAACTGGAATGCTCGTTCCTGAATTTAACATTGAGATAAATATCACTGTCACCACACATTGCATATTTGCAGGTTCTTTATAATGGCTTTTGCAACTGGAGATGGATTTCAGTGCATTTCAGGGAAAGTACAGAGACTATGCTTATCCTTTAGAAATATCGTTATAGTTAGAATTTCCAGGATTCAAGTAAGCTGGAGTTTTAGTCTTTGATGTACTCTAAACCTCCCACCCTACTTCCTCTAAAGGCATATTAGAGAAGACAGAGAGCATTTTCATTGTCAGTCACTTCCTTCAGAAATCCAGTAGATTAGCCGTATATGCGAAGTTGTGTATATAGCCATTTTTGCTGTGAAAGTGCTGCATTGATAATAAGTGTAGTTTTGATTCACTGTTTTAGTGATAAAGAAATCTGGTTACAGTAACTCACTGCTTGCTACCATGTTGGACCATGCTGACTTCCCAACAGGGCATGTTCCCGTCCCTGCAGAAATCAAGGAACAAGAGCAACATGGTCAGATGAATCACTCTCTAATCTCTCAAATTTTATGGATTTGATTGCCTCCAACTACAGTGTAAATCTAGACTTTTAGCTTACATCTAGACCCTGCAGCATTCATATTTATAGTGTGGCAAGTTTAATATCACCTGCAGATCTCCAATGGATTACTTTAGCTTTGTCAATACATTTTCGTCGCAAAGAGCTGCATGAAAATAAAGCCTAACTAGAAAGTAGAGAAACAGATGTCAGATCTTTAACATTACTGCTACCCAGACTACAGGAGAACCAAACTATTTCAAGGGAAAGGATTATGGCAAGAAAACTTTAAATAGAAGTCAAAATGATATACAACTCAGTTACATCCTAAATTAATATACTGCCTGAACCTGTGCCTCAAGACACTTGAAAAGTGGATTGTTTATGAGAGTCACGCAATATTGTTCCAAGGAACATTAAGGAAATTAATTAAGTCTACTACCAACAATAAAAATACAATAATTCCAGTAAGAAAAAAATGTGTTTTTTAAATAACTACCTGAGATTCTTTTCAAACATTTTAAGTGTTTACACTTAGTGTTTACAGTCTTTTTCTGTAATCAGAAAACGTAGTGAGAATGTACTTGGTTCAGAAAATCAGCAGACAAATGATCTGACCACATTAAAAATGTGAGGATCAAGTTTACAATGGTATTGGGAACACTTGTATTTTTTTAATTGCATTAAAATAGAACCACTCAAAAATGAGGAAAAATTGTACCATTTTGGCTATATTTTTCCCCATTTCTGATTAAGAAATCCAATGAAGTATAATTACTTTTTTCTTATATTGTGCCAGTCTGTATTTGATTTGCCAGCCTGAGAAGGTTTTGGCCGTGGTTTGCAGTCCAAGAAACTCCAACAAAAGATTATAGAAAATGGGCCAATATCATCGCATAGGATATAAAATATGGAACACTTTGTAAAATCCACTTGAGATACAATAGATGACTCAGGTTTAGGATAAATGGTAGCAGAGATAAGGATAGTAATGGATGGTAGAGCATTGTTCAGAATAATCACTCGAGCAGTTACAGGAAGAGTCTTCCCAAAATACATAGCACATGGGCCAGGGTGCTTCATGCTCTTATCAGCTCAAACTCAGACCTAACTCCCAGGTTGTACATTTGTATTAACTCTCAAGAACACCATCACTATTCATATAAACCCTAAATTATGACAACTTCAGTACGAAGTATCCTGGCTCTGATGCAGGCTTCATCTAGGACCCTGGGCATGTTGCCCAAAAGTCTGCTCTCAAGTTCCTGACTGGCAAAATGAGGATTGTCATTTCTCTGTGTCAAGGAGCTGCACTGAGGATAAATGTGCTGCTCTCAGAAGAACATGTATACTGTTTGGTGCTCAAGAAATTCATTCAGTCATCTCCAATTTAAACTTCATCCAGTATAAAAGCAAGAGACCAGGACTGTGGAGGATTAATCAGAGAAGGGAGTTAGGCGCTCCCTGCACAGCTGATGGGGATAGTTAACAACATCGATAGGTCCAGTCAGGAGCTTGGCTTGCTTGTAAGAAAATCTGAGCAAGTTGCTAATCTCTTCGGCAGAGCTGCATGAAACGCCATGGGGTTCCCCAGCTATTTCTATCAGTCAAAAATTCCCTTCAGAGCATAAGCACCTGAGTGAACAGGATATATACTTTGAAAATACACTTTTCGGTTGCAGTAGCATCCACATTTGCACAATAGCACTCATCCAGAGGACAGTTTTAGGAAGACTATGGTCCGTAATGGCTTAGATTAGAAGTCGATCTATCCTAACTGACAGTGGCCAACATAAGTTCCTGCCTGGATGTGTGCTCACAGTGAGCAGCAATTTCTGACTCATGATTTTTAAGCCAGAGGTGTTGTCCTTGATGTATTTTTCTTTTAGCCATTCAAGCAATCACTTTTGCAACCTTCCAAATTTTTAGCATCTACAGCATCCTCGGGAAAGGATTGTGAAGAAGACCATGTGACGAACCAGCTCCTATTTTCCTGTTTTAAGTCAGCCGCTTGCTGATTTCATTCAATTCTGTCTATTCTATAGACATAATATAACACACATAAATGGTGCTAGGGCCAGGGAAGAAAGTGCTTATGTTGAAAGTGAAGGAGGCAAGAGAGAGGGCCAGTTTTGATCTGTGTGAATCTCAAAAGTTTTTGAGGGCAATGACAAGATAGCTGAGATTACAGCAGCCTCGCTGTGACACAGGCAAGTAATTATGGCTGCCACAGAAAAATGAGCATAGAATAATAAATTAGTAAGCTTTCATTAAAAATTATCTATTATTTTCTCATTTTAAGATCCTTCAGTTGTAAAGAAGATAGGGAAAGATACCAGGAGAAAATCACTGTTTTGTATTTGCAATATTTCAAAATACTGAAAGAAACAGCAACATCTGGAAGATTTCACAGTACAAGTAGATGCAGTTCCTAGTAAAGTAATCTCTGTGTAGACACTCAGAATGAAAGATAAACCACCTCCAAACAATTTACAGCTGAATGAAGATACTGGAAGTACACAAGATATTGAATAAATTTTTTCTATGTGTGTTAATTTCAACATTTCCTTCATTTTCCTTAAGCATCCGCCTTATACAGAAAGCGGGTAACACAGCCAGTTACTGCTGAGCTGAAATTTTTCTTAGACTATTTGGGACAACAGCAGCATGAGACAAGCTGCACAATTTTAGTCAGCTGCTTCTCACATACATAATTATCCAGATTTCAAACATAGCCATTTTAGTATCATAGCTATGAAAAAATGTGAATACATCTGTTCTGGGGCCGGGGGGGTGGGGGTGGGGGGGACGACACTTAATAAAAAGGCATCTCTCTCACTTCCTTAGAAAGCTGCAATTCTCAACATTACAAGAAAGCTGATAAAAAAAGAGGATCCAGTACTGATTAATTTTACATTAACAACACAATCTCTGTGCTTATTCTTCACAAGCTTCTCAGGAATTCCCAGCAACGTATGGTACATGGAATGTATGCTATTTCCACAGAAAGCAAACAACAATAAGTTTCTGGTTTGGGCCACTCAGTAATGAGATGATAGCTACAGGCAACTGTAGCTAAATTTAACCTAAGAAAAGATACAGAGATAAAATATCTCTTTTGGGTTCTTTCAGTGTGGCTGTGTATAAAAATGAAAAAAGCTTTATTCTTAAAGAAAAACAGATTAACCAGAAATTATGCTGTGGCCGTTCTTACTCAGAAGTTGATAGTGATTGCAGCAGCTACAGAAGTTTAACTCAATATGATAAATAAATCAGGATGAAGAAAATATATAAAGTTACTTGCTTTATACATATTTTTATATACTAAAATGAAGTTTTTTTACTTTGTGAGGGAATGCAAGATTAACCCAAATTCTGGAATGTGATACATCCTTTAAGCTTTGAACAAAGATTTGCTAAGGATACAGAACAATATGTATATACATATTATACGCATTTAGCTTTGTCTGTGCTGCTTGCAAATACTGTATTAAGGCTGCATGAATACTATATTAAAGGTGGAAGCTGCACGCGCAAGTTTCCTATCAACATAGTGTTCCTGCACATATTATTTTTAAACATGGAGGTGCTATCACCAGGCTGAGTATAGGACTGATTCCCACACACAGTCATCCTGACCCATCTGAGATCCCACATGGCCCTCAGCTGCCTCTACAGAAAAGCACGTGTTCCCATAAGCTTCACATCGTATCTGCCAGCCCCGCGGTGATATCCCTAGCACCTTCGGAGGTTTCAAGTGGCACTTGATGGCTGTGTCTTGGCAAGCAAACCGGGCTGTAAGTGTTAGACATCTACATCTTAGGCTAAGCTTCCCTCAGCTATAGCCCATGGAAACAATCCAGTGGGCAGTTGAACTGACTGTATACCGCAAGAAAAATCTTGAGGGTTTATTTTTCTCTTCATAGGACTCCAAAGACCAGCTCAAACTTAGAATATAACTTCCTTGAACCAAATTTAGGGCAGACACTCAAATCTCCCCCCTCACCCTTATACTGCGATCTCACTTCTGCTAATGTGAATATAAGGCTTCTTAATGCTCTGCTTAATGCTCTGATAAAGAGTGCTCCTTTTGCAACGTGCAACCTCACACAGCAAGCAAAAGAGAAAAATAAAAAAACTACAAGAAGTCCTACTTCTCACTCTTCCCTTCTAATTCATGGTGGCACACACAGGAACTCTGTGGGTAAACGAAAACAGGATGTTGTTTGAGTCCCAGAGGAACAATTAACAAAATTAAGCAGTCACTAAGAGAGGGCTGCAACAATTTGACTGCCAGAAGGTGTAGCCAGAGTACCTTCGGTTGAGATGGCCAGTAAAGAACAATTCTCTATAAGCAATTTTACTGATAAATTGGAACATGATGAGGATTGATAATCCTTTAATAGTCTCATGCAACAGCGTAAATCTCATTACATGTTTATCTTCTTGTGATATTCCGGCAACCATGAAAATAGATTATATTTTGTTAAACCACAGACTAAACAGCACCTAAACAGCACCATAGCTCCAGATTTGTTGCTTCACTTGGTGAGTGAGACAGCATACACCTAAATAGTGCAAGGACATCTCACAACAATAATTCTCCCATTTAACAACAAAAAAAACCCAGACAAGCTCTGTTAGAAAAGAAAGTCAAAAGGTGTTGAAATAAGTACTCTGAAGAGAAAGAGAAGTCTTGCTGTGGGCTGCCCAATTAATTTTGCTCAGCAAACTGTGCGAAAACTCTGTTCTCCAATTTAGCATTGTTCAGTTGTCAGATTAGATCAATTCTAATTAGAATTTGCTACTTTTCCTAAGGTTGTTTGTGATCAGTCACGCTAAAAATATTCCAGGAAGTTGAAGTTTTATTCAGGCAAAAATCAGAAGTGAAAAGTTGCTCTGCTTTATTGCTAGACTTGAAGGCGCATTCTTACAAAAGAAAACCTTATCAACAGTTCATTATCCTTGTTTTACTTAACACCTCTTGGCCTGAAAGGTTAGGGTAACTTCTTGATTAGTGTCTTGTCTTTGAGAATGGTCCCAAAAGCATTCTTCAGGCTTGTCTTGTTATAATCTAAACTATTTAACTTGCATATTCTTTTAAATCTGACATGGTCATAAGTCCCACAATGTATTTAGGATACTTTTTCGCACTGCTTAAATACTGTTTTGTTTATGTTTATATTATGTATGATTGACAACATCATTAGTGTCCTTGTCAAGATCTTATCAAAGTGATCAGCTTCAGAACAGCCCAGCACCCCAAAGATCCCATTAGAACATCTCCTTCATCCAGAGTAAGAACATTCTTTATAAAAAATTACTGTCTCATGAATGAAACACCTTCTACTCTGTCAAAGGCTATATATTTCTAATTTCCCATTTCTATTATAGCAATTAACAAACCTTCAAATTAGTCAAGCTTCTAGAATCCAATTATTTTCTAATTAGGCCACTAGAATTACTGTTGAGTAGTCAGGACATGACACTCCAGATACTACATTTCCCCAATTCCTTCACTGAAATGCATTCAGTATCCATGCACAAATAATACTTCCAATTTACATATTCCTTAGAAATGCTCTACCATAGTTGTCACCTCCTCTGAATTCATGGTTCTGCACAGCTTGAAACTTTTCTAGGTCTGCTCGTCCTCAGTGCTTAGAATAAAGGAACAGTGGGCTCTGATATGACTATACTCACTCAGCCACTTGGCAGGTTGGTATATTAGAAAACTGATATAGCATTAGCCCAAGGTAGGCAAAAACTGTCTGAAGAGGAAATAAGAAATCAGGCAGAGTCAATCAGGATCAAGAAGCAATTATAGAATCATTTATGTTGGGAACGACCTTTAAGATCATCGAATCCAACCATTAACCTAACGCTGCCAAGTACACCACTAAACCATGTCCCTAAGTACCACATCCACATGTCTTAAATACCTCCAGGGATGGTGACTCAACCACTTCCCCGCACAGCCTGTTCCAGCACTTGACAAATCAGAAGGTCGCAGGAGAAGAATAAGAAAAAACAATAATGGTTGTTTTTAGAATATCTGGAGCTAAGCAGGTACTTGGGCACCAAGCTCCATTTCTGTTTGGGCTCACTTGTGAGTAAAGGACAAGGTGAATTGCAAATCCAGATTTGCAATCTGAAAAATCAGCTCAGACCAACAAGGAAAGATAGAGGCAGATTGAGCACAGGAACTTGGTCTTAATCTCAGAAGAGAACACATTTCTAATTCACAAAACCTATTCTGTGTGTAGGAGAACAACAATGGTTTCTAATCTGGGGGGGGAAAAAAGTCCATGTCTCATATGGAGGTTGCCTGGAGCCAGGTGCTGAATAGATATCACTTTTTAAAATAGCATAAAATCTTGAGGTATGTACATCAAGATGGACTTACTGATCTTTGTTCACAAGTTCTAGGCATCAACAAGTTTCTATGACTATATGACTCACAACTTCCATGAACCATAATTACCTAGATAAATCTGATTTACAAGCTGTGAAAATGGTGTTATGATTCACATCTGTTACAATCCCTCCTAATTTTCTTCCATCATCTGAATCATACTATGATATAATTTGGTGGATTTGATATATTAAGCATAAGGCACATTTCACCAAGAGTTATGAATAAAAAGAAAAGCAATAATTGCACCTAAAATTCAGACTGAAAGCGTCAATTGATTTCACTTGTTTTTCATTATAATTGAAAACATTTTAATAGTGCAGGAGTAACATTTATGATATGAATAATTCCCAGGTCCAACTGAAAGGATGAACAGGCCAACAGACTTGTTTCCAAAGGTTTTCAGGGTATGGCCAACCTGAGAACAAAAAAACCAAAAAATGCCTGCCTTATTCAAAGCCTCAAATACTTAAATCATTGAGTTATGAGTTTAAAAGACTGCTTTATTTTGTATTGCTGTTTGTATTTTGTATTGCTGCTAACATGCAAAATAGATTAAAGTCTACTGTAGTAATTTTATTTCTATGAAATAATAGGAACAGGTGAACTCCAAGAAAATAAATCTAATCTCCAACAAAATTAATCTAAAGAAAATGCTTATTTTTAGGACACTAAAGAGGTCTTTTTTTTTTTTTTTTTTTTAATCAAAACATAGTTACATTACTACTTAGGCTATGAAAAAAACCTTATCTTTACAAATTACTAACAAGTCACATTACCAAATACAAGGAATGTGGATAATATTAATGCTTCACAGAAGACATCTGGTTCAGGTCTCCTACTGATATATATTGGTACAGCTATATTTACGTTTTAGACATGACTTATTTCCAGTATTCTACTATGGCTTGTTGTATCACATAATGATATTCAACAATTAAAGTTATTTACTTTAGAACTCTATTCAAGTGTAGAGTTCTAAAAAGAAGGAATAAAATGAAAGAGTATAGTTAGCAGCTTGGTTTCATAAAATCAACCAAAACCCTTTGATCTTTTCATGTCATATACTTCTTTTCCCACTGAGATGATTTTTTAAAGTCATAGGAAACAGAAAAAATTGGAATAATTCCATGTAGCCATTGATTAAAATACTGCCACTTTCAATGGAATAAATTTGCACACGATCAAGACTTTTTTGTTTGTTTTAATCAAAATGGACTGATTTGGGATTTTGAAATGAGACAAAAAAAAAGTTCTCATAATTTTTCTTTTTTCTGCAATGATGAAGATAGGATCATCACAGGTTCACAGATTCACAGGAGAATTCAGGTTGGAAGGGACCTCAGGAGGGCCAGAGCAGGGGCAGCTCTGATGTCAGACCAGGTTGCTCAGGGTTGTGTCCAGTCAGGTCTTGAAAGCTTCCAGGGATAGAGACAGCACAACTTCTCTGGGCAGCCTGCTCCACTGCCTGACTGTCCTCATGGGGGAAAAAGTTTCTTACAACATCCAAACCTCCTATGTTTCAAGTTATCTCCGCTGCCTCTCATCCTCCCACCATGCCCCATGTGAAGGGCCTGGTTCCATCTGCCTCCTGACTTCCCCATAGGTACCAGGGCTGCCATTAGGTCCTTTCCAGCCATCTCTTCTCCAGGCTGAACAAGCCCTGATCCCTCAGCCTCTTTTCATAGGGCAAGCACTCCAGCCTCCAACATCTGGTGGCCCTCCACAGAACTCATTTCAGTTTATTAATGTCTTTCCTGTACTGCAGGGCACCAAACTGGATACAGTACTATCCAGTACGAGTAGAGGGGGATAATCACTTACCTCTTTAAAGTGCTATCCAAAATCTCAACATGACTACAGAAATTTCAGTTTTGCTTCAGATTCACTAAGTAACCCTTTCTGATGTGTTTCTTATAAAACCACAGTATTTTTCTCAAAACCCAAGAAGGATTAATAATTTAGTGAAAACCATTGTTTCAAAAGGCTATTTTTTATAACTTTACCTCTAGTTTTCAGATGTGACAGTGAAGGTTATTGGCCTTCCCTGCCAATTTCTTCTGTTTGACTTTCGGCCCTGACTATATGCACTGATAAAAGAATGTTAGATTCCCATAGCCAGTTGTGTGTCTCTTACCCTCTGCTATTTCCTCAGATGAGCCTTTTAAACCAAGCTAAAGCAGCACTACACTTGTTTCATGGAAGGCATGTCTATTATTTGCAAAACAAACAAAAAAAAATCCTGATCACAGTTATCTACATGATTTTATGATTTCAGACCTGAAAAAACCAAACCACCAAAACACAAAACACAAAAAAAACCCCTCTTAAACATATTAAAATAAAAATTATAAAAGAAGACCAAAAAACCCACAAAATAAACTTACAAGGCAGAATATAACTTCTCTACTAGAATGTTAAGTGTGTGTTTTTTTCAGTGATAAGGAAAGGCTTTTTCTTTGGAGATAGATTTTATCCCTGTTCTTATCTTGTCAAATGATTGTAAAATAGCTAGTAGGAAATGCTGCTAGGGCACAAACATTACTTATCTTAATTCATTCACTGTCTTTAAATATACATGTACCAGCAACTAGAATTATGTATGTCAGTTGGCTCCATTCATAGACCTGAGGTCTGCAGACCGATAAAATCCTGAGTAATGCTGATGAGGAGTTTAAGTAAGTACCTCATGAGAATTGTTTGATTATTTTTCTCATATCTGTCCAGGAGAGATTTTTTTTTATATCCATGTGAGAATCTTTCTGTAACCTTGTCATATTTCTCATTCCTTTGCAATACTCATAAATTCAGATGCAAAAAAATTCTGATTGAAGAATTACCTCATGATCATCTCCTACAAAACATCGATTTTTCACCTTTACAAACAAATAACTGCATCAAAAATATATGTCTAGCCATCTAGTTGCCTTCTTTAGAAATTTGCAATTATACTCATAATCCGTAACACCAATATGGAACAGAAGTCCATCAAGTGCTTTTTCAAAGGCTTGTTTTGTTTTTAATTTGGCTAGTTCAAATCTAGCTTTACTGTTATAATGTGGACCATTTTGAACCAAGTATAATTGTAGAAAGAGATCAGAAGCAAAATTTAAAGTGTACTGACATCCATTCCTAAACTCTATGAATTACAGCTTCCTAATTAGGGTCAGAGCTAGGGTTTCCTAAACTGTAGGAAACAAAAAGAATTAGCAAAGGTTAAACAGATGAACGTAAACAGACAAAGCTATACACCATCACAGATGCAGCAAACAAGCATACTACAGTTTTAGTTAGCATGTTATGAACTCTGATTTAGATCTGAGGTCTTAAAATCACCACAAATTAAGAAAACAAAGCAAAACAAAACCCACAAAACCAGAACAAAAAAAAGGTAGTGGAGGATCTCTTACAAATAAAGCTATAATGCCAAGGGGAAAAAGGGGTGAGGGGGGCTTGCTACTAGTTTTTGAGGTTAAGTATGGTCTCTGATAAGCAAAGGCTAAATTTCAGAGCTGGAGGGTCTTTTAAGAGGCAGCAACCCCCTTTGATCACATCTGAAATTCTATGATTTAGAAAAACAGATCATAATACACACAGCCAAGTTCCCTAAATATGTTGGGTTTATAGGAAAAACACACTCTTAGGTTACTAAGAGCTGCTTGACACAGAGCACTGGCCTAGTGGGTGTACCTTAAGCACAGTTTAATGAGGAAGCATTGCTGTACTCTGCAATGCCTTCAGCTCCGAGTAACCAGAAGGTGTTTCACCACATCATCCACCTAATGGCAAATTAGCCTTTAGGTCACACAAACATCACCTGCCACTGTAAATTTCACACTGGAAATGAAAGGCTGTCCATTCCTCATCAGCAAAAGATGGTACAGAAAATGATGGAGAAAAACGGAAATGAAAGGAAAATTGCAGAGAAAGACACACACTAAAAATGGGGACATTTTACTGTCTTGTTTTTTTTTTTTTCCCCAGGAAAAAAAAACCAGCATAGTTGCAAGTTTAAAAGTTCTTGGAGAAAAATAGCTAGTTTTGTATATCCACTCAAAATCACTGCCCTTAATCAAATAAAAAGTCCTCACAAGTTATGTTTTAGTGATGTAACCCCATTTGTTTAGATAATGGATATGCACTACTTGAGTCACTTTCAGTCTCATTTTTGAAGGCTTGATTATAAAAGATGATTTTGTAAAGCAGGGACCAAGACCTTTCTTTCATTAACCAAATTAAGTCACTGTCAGTGCTCCAACCACTACACCCGTAGTTAAGCACATAATTCAGAAAGCAACAGAATAGCACACGATGCTTCTTCATTGCTCTCAAGTGTCCTGCACATAGTTTCTCTGTGGATTGTCTGCGAGAAGCGAAGCGTGCCGTCTCAGCCCTGCATGAGGAAAGACAAGATGCACAAATCATCATTTAAGTAACCTACAATTTTATTAACCCACTTAGAAATACTGGGCAGCATATCAGACAAAATTTTTCACTACTCTCTCTGTGATTGTTCACCCTTGCTGCTCTACATCATCCCCCTTCCAGCTTGGTCCCAGGCTGTTCCTGGTACCTGGTCGTCCTCTCCCCCATGATGATCTGGTGACGTTCTGTGACAGATTTCTGTCATCACAGATTGCCAGCTTGGTCACAGTACTGGTAGAAAAGCTCAGTGTCCAGTAATCAGGATTCATAGGATGGTGGAAGACAGCAGCTAAAACTGCTTTCCTTTAACCCATTCTCAGCTCCAGATTGTTGGACAATGAAACTCTATGCATTTGACTACATTATTTGAGACTTTTAAATTGGCAGAACGTTAATCTAAACTCCCTCCCTGCAAAATGGACATTTGACTGGGAAGGGAAAACGTCCTTTCTGCCTCAGCTAATCTGTCACAGAGGCAAAACTCCATCTTGGTCTCAGAGGAAAGAAGGTATCTTGATTATAAAAGCAAATCCAGCCTCTTTCTAATAGACGGCTGGGAGGGTGAAAGCTGCTGATCAGGGGCCACAGCCATGGAACAGAAATATAACCTCTCCCCAGTGATCTTTCCTCCTTTTACCTACTCTTACCACTTCAGTTTATCTCCTGACTACATGTTAACCCTCCTTCTAATCCTCACCACTTAAAAGACAGATTTAAAGAAACTATCTTTGTTTTCATTGTCAGACCAAGAATAGAAGTATACTAACACTAAAATCTCCCCATTTGTCTGCTACTCTGATCCTTATGACTCTACTATCTTATTATGGTTCCCCATTCTCATCCTCAGAATTCTGCTCAAGTTTTACTATACCTCTTGATTATGAACTATTATGTATGCAAAATCCTGTGAAAGACTATGTAAATAAAGCAAGTTATGACAATCTGTTCCACTAGTTTTTTGCATGAGATGAAGATGTGCTAGAAAAATAAAAGCAACGCCTATTACATTTTAAGTTAAAGCCCTTTAAATAACAATCAGCATTTTAATTGGATCTGCTTATGTTCTGCATTCTGTCATGTAATGCAGGAATTAAAATTCATTTTTCCTAACGATATTATAACTTCTAGAATTTCAACATTAGTTTATGCAGAAAGATGAGATAGCAAAGACAATCTTTCACCGAAATTAAGCATGTCCCAGTGGTTGTTGAACTGTATTTTCCAGTATTTCTAAAAGCACACTGGGTTTCAAACAGGGGTCTGACATATCTAAAATTCCACCGTTGTTTATGACCAGTGATTTAAATCAACATATATTGCCAAGCACTCATTTTCCAGAAGCTGGGGACTGCTGAAAGTGGAATCAAATTCCAACAGAACTGGCCTGTCTGATAAAAATTAACCCCTGAAACTGAAATACTTTAACAGTGGGATGGAAATAAATACACTAGTTAGTTAGATGGTGAGGGAACAAGAAAACAATCACAACTTGATTTCAGAGATAGTAGGTTATTATATCAACATGTGCATGCTCATAAACATAAGCTTTAATTGACCACCATATGCTAAATGGTTGTTAGAAGTATGAATTAAAAAAAAAAGCCCCAAAACTGACATGGCCATTATTTTAGATTTCTTAGATAGTTTTGTATTGTAGTTGAAATTTCGATTTAGAAGGACCTATATAAGCTTTTCTTTTGATTCTAGACAGATTCTGATTTTCATGCCCCAAATTCTGCTTAGGCAGTGAGTAAAAATCCAGAGCAAAGCTTAGCCAAGATTACCAAGTTGTTCTTCTTTGGGAGTCAGAACCAAATTCTTAATGGGTTTGGCCTAAAACATGCGCTACATTTGAAATCTGGCCTGACTTTTTCCAACAAGGAAAGCCAGCCATAAAAGCTGTTCCACAGCTTCTTAGAAAAGGTGCCCTTCAGTCTACACCGTTAATAAAAAGTCTGTCACGACACCAATTCTTGCTAAAGTACCATTCTTAATGTGCAGATGTTTGCAAGGTAGGCGTCCAGTCATAGGGATGTTACTAATTCTGGTGGAATACACCTGCGTTGTGCACCTTGTAGAAGAAGAGGACACGGGTGCTTTATAATTCACACGTATTTAGGAAGTGTGAAACATTCTGTTTTGAAATAAAGTTAGATTAGAGTCTCCCTTTTGAATATAAATAGGAACTCAGTGGACTAATGGTTATTTAAATCACTTTAATTATCCTTGAGGAATCTTATTATGTTAATAAAATGTCCTCTCTTTGCGTCATCAGCATAACAAAGCCAGATCTTCCTAAATTTGCACCTCTTGACACTCTCAAGTTCATCTTCCGTTTCCTCCAGCCGTATTTCTTTAAACCCCGCACCAACGCCACATAATCCGCCTGTCATTACCTTGTCTGTCTCTTTTGTAGATGACTGAATAGTCTATTCCTCTGAAGTTCATCTGTTAAACATATTCCCCTCGGTTTGGGAGGATTGTTTTCCCTTGCCTTTCACACCGAGGGACTCCTTGGCTCCAAGCTTCCCATGCCACTAACTACTATTTAGTCCTTTTTTCTTGCTGCCTCGAAGTCCGCAGAAGTGATTCATTAAACTAACGACCCTCAGCTTCTTCTTATCAATGAACCCAAACAATTCAAAGTGGTCCACTGAGGCTGCTTTGCATAACAGTATCCATGCATCTTCGCTAATTTAGGAAGCTAAGCACGTAGCATTAAGAGCTTTTATTACCCAAATCCATCAGGTAAACAGTGACCCAGGATCAGACTCCAAGACAACATTACTTTGTTTTGCATAGCATCTTGTGTGAAACAGATGCTTTACTACCAGGCCAGATGAAAGAAATATTAAAAGTTTGTTTTCACTGCAGTCCAGAAACCTCACAGAAGAGTTATTTTTAAAAAGCATTTTTGTCAGAATGGAATTTTTACATAAGATCATGCTGATTTCTCTTACATTTTGAAAAGGAAAATGCCTTTAAAATTGCTAAACCATTCCTCCCTCCCTCCCTCCCTTCCTTCCACATTCCTTCCTTCCTTCCTTCCACATTTCTTCCAGAGTAGAAATTCTTTTTTACCATCAGTTCTATGGTTAACTCTTGGCTCCTTTTTAACCCAGCTCCCAGGCACATCCAAAATCTCCTCGCTCCAAAGTAATACTACGCTAAACCTGTGCTAACTGGCTTATTACAGGTTGAAGTCCCTTGAAGAGGAGACACCAAACCAGAGGAGTGCTGACATTCCTCACTGCTTTCTCACTATCTCCCCTTGTTTTCTCAGGACACTAAAGTGCTCCCCAGCTCGCAGGGACAGAGCTACACCCATCCTTGGCTGCAGCTGCAGTAGGAGCCATGGCAGGTACCCTGAAAGTTCTAGCAACATTTCATGTGACTGCATTACTAGCATGGTCAAAGCACCTAAAATATTGCTTTCCAGTCAGGCGTCTCACTGCTAGGCTAAATGTATCCATACACATTCTGCAGCTGAGTATTTTCTTGGATACGTACCCAAGGAAGAAAGAGTAATGAAAATAGCAAAAATGACAGAATTAACACTAGACAACGGAGAAAGGAAGCTGATGGATCTGTGACAGTTAGGAAGGAATTAGTCAAACTGCATTAAACACCGATACATTTCTTCTGTACCACCCTCTAACAGATGCATTACTTACGAAAGTAGCATAAAACATCTGCTTATTACCTTATTCACAACTGAAGCCGCTAAAAAAGAATGCTCCCAACCCACAAGATCTGCAGATCTGTTTGGTTGTTTTTTAAGAGACACATTAGTTCAAAAAAGGAGTTCCAAGGTTGAAGTCAGAGACAATCTCAACAAATAATTTTATTTAAACACTAGGCTGCCATTAATTCACAAGAAGCAAAGAATATCAGTCTAGCTGCAGACCTCTATGGATAGAACTGACATTTAATGTTTTGTCAAAACAGCAAAATATAAACCTAAACCAGATTCTATTAGCTACAATACAAAATGGGATGGACATTGAACATCTCTTTTTATTAATTGTTTAACCATTTTCCATAAGTAAAAATTATTTTTCATCTTTTGAATATGCACATAAAGGAAGCTTCCTGCTGTTTTACAATTGTAAAGCCAAAACACAAAACAATTCATTGGAATTGGCAAATCAGAACTTCTATTTGCAATGGCAATTACTAGTAAACTTTGAACTAAAAAAGTTCGTTAAATAACGGCAGAGGAGTCAGATCTTTCGAATGGAAATTAAAAGCTGCTTGAAAATGACATGAGGATGTTGCTTTAATGAGACTCAGGCATGTGTGCCTGAAAGGTTGTCTTAATTCTGTTAAGACTTGCATGACTTACTCTGCTAAGCAAAATGTTTTTCACAGGTTCATCCCAAACTGTCAAATCTCAAGGCCTCTAGAGTCCTGAATTCCAGAAATGAGTTCACTATCCCAAAATTTGCAATGTGTTAGGAAAGCAAAAAAAAAACCAACAACCCCTAGGAAAAGAATAAAATCTGTTACAGAAGAAAAAAATGGAGAGTAGATATGGAGTGAGAATCTTTATATTCACAGGCTAGAGGAAATCTTAAACATGAAGTAGAATGACTGAACACAGAGCTTCCAGTATAACTTAACTGACAAGGAATTTTAAACAGTAAACACTACAAAATTATCCTTAAGAAGTGTTTCCACAGAGTACCGGGAATGTCAGTTTGGGGGTTTTTTTATTAGTTATATTTGCATGAGGACAGAAATTTTATTTTAAAAAACACGGAAAATATCTATAATTGAGAACAGTCTTATAACGAGTGTTTGGATCACTTTCTCAGCCCACAGCCCCATAAGCAACGCCAGATTCAGAAGTTCTGACTTGAGACCTTTTTTCCCCACGTGATCATATGGTGACATAGACTAAAAAACTGAGGATGGTGGGGGAAAAAATACCCCAAACAACTGGTTTTATGCAGGTGTGCAAGACTGTTTTGCAGACATTCCTCAGTCCGGCTGAACATCTGTGTCCCAGGGCAGGAGGCTGCCTATGCTAATGTAGTGGCACTGCTGCTGAATGCCTAACTGTTGACTCAGAGTGAAGAGTACAAACTTCTTCTGAAAGCTGTATACACGTACCACTCTCTTTTAATTGCAGTTATGTCACACGAAGAGGTTAAAGGAGGGTCATCTCCTTCTCCTTGTCTTACTGAATTCTATCACCTCTTCCAATCTGCCATTTAAACTGCTTGTGTGAGCTCTCACTAGTCCATTTAAAGCAAAATGCATTGGATTAGTTTACAGTCTTAACGGTAGGACTCATTTTGACTGAAAAGAGTTAGGGGTTTCTTACAAATTCAAATTAGATGGCAGATCCAAAGGGGTAGGAACCTCCAGAGAAATGGCAGTGAGTTGCGGGCACTGTGCTGCAAATCTCTTTAGTCAGCATCACTGCAGGACAAAGAATCCTCCTCTGTGTACATTGATATGTATACATCCCTAATTATACTGTTAAGGAAGGTACAGTTAGACAAGACAGACAAAACTGACACTGTCTGTCTTTACTTTCTTTTCCATCTCTCCTCCTCTGTTCTTGGATGTATACTCTTGTCCTCACCCTTGCCCCATCTCTGTGATCTGATCCCTAAAGGGCTGAGGTAGCTCTCTAAACCGGCAAAAGGGGTTTTCTTCTTCCTTCTTGGTTGAGCTTGTTTCCTGCTAGTTCACTGAGAGGAATCAGCTCCCTGAGTTACAACAATGATAATATATTAAACAGTACCAGGAAACACTCCAAGGCACTGGTACTGTAAATTTACGGTCTACAGTAAATTGTTATAATGACCCCGGTATGGTTTTGGCCCAGGTTAACTACCTCTCTTCCAACAATTCCTAGGAACAGCTGCAAAATCATCATGGACCAGAAACCAGTCCCCCTAGGCAGCTTGCATATGGCCACCAAGCGCTGGAAAGTTTGAGTGTGATGGATGGGGAGGGTGCTGTTCCTTGCCAGCTGGTCTCGGTGCCAGAGTATGGTCCCGGGCAAATATAATTTACTAGAAAACATGTAGCCGAAGGGGCAGAGGTGCCTGAGAGTCGGTGCAAGAGGAGGGAAGGAGTGAGCAGATGAGAATGAGAAACAAGTAAAAAAGCTGTTGAAGAGGAAACAAGACTGTTCCTCTCAGCAGCAGTAAGCTGTTAGAGGGGCTCAGCCTGTCTCATGTAACTACATCCCTGTAGATTTAGTTTTGCTTCTTAGCTAATATTAGTACCAGTTGCTGCTGGCTACAACAAATACACCAGTCAGCTGAAGAGCTGTTATGGGTGTATGGAGGCAGTAACTGCATGAAGGTGAAAAAGCTGTTTTTCTCTCCTTCCTTCCTAGGCTGTGGCATTGTGTTGTCATAAAGTGACACGTGGTTTGTCATTAGGGACACAATAGCCATGTAAACTGTGGTGAAATGCTATGTAAATGGCCATAAAGTGTTGAAAGTTTAAAGCATCTTGGATCCACCAATCTCCCCTGAAACAGGGAATAGGCAACTTGGACGTAGTATTCATCAGGAGGACCAGGCCATATGTTAGTCATTTAAGCATTTTCAATTGTGGTTCCAGAAGTAGTTAGATGCATAATACAGATTAAAAAAAAAAAAAAGAAACTGAGAAAGCAAAGGAATTTGCCACAGTAGCTGCCATCAACCAGACACTCAGCCTACTTGACGTATTAATGGAGTTGAATGGCTGGAGGAATTCGAAGGTGAATCCTGCAAGAATCCCAAGGCCTTTCTTGCATCCATTCCCTCGCTTTTAGAATTAGAGGCAAAAAAGAAGGGAAACTGCTGTCTGTTAATTGGATCAGGGCCAAAAAGAACAACACTGATTTCTGGAAAAGGACTTTTTTTCCTAGTTGTTGCTTTTAACTCCAGTTACCTCACTGATATAGTACATGGACTCTTCTCTCTTTCTCCTCAAAAAGGTTTCATCAGCCCAGCTGGTGGTGAAAGAGCTTAAAGTGGAGGAGTCTTAAACAAGAGTGCTGTCAGATATACTATTTTATGCTTATCTTTGGCTGGTAGATGATACAAGAAAAGACTGTGTCCTGTCTTTCTGTTATGATATATTTATCTTCATCATCCTTCTCTGGGTGAGTCTTGATCCCACAGGTTATAACCATACTGCTAAACAAATAATTTTCAGAGACCAGCCCCTTGCTCTGATACTAAGCGGCATCAACTGACGCACATCTCACTGCTTAAGAGCAGACCCCGGTAGAACAGATCTGTCTTGGAATGTTGGCAAGATCTGTCTTGTTTTGTGCTGAGCAGGGTGCAGCCTAACAGATGCACAGTGGGGTAAAGTGCTTGAACTCACTTCTTGGCCCTCTTTTACTTAGTAGCGCAGATGTAGTCAGAGCAAACATGACAGAACATCTGGAAAGAAAAGATGGGATCAAGGAAACTTAACAAGATGAGAACTTTCCATGACAGTTTCTCAGCTAATTGCTCAAGGAAACATTTTCCAAAGTTGCATTCTCTTGTCCAGGCTCTCAGTATTCTGATTGACCATCAATCAGCAATTCTGATTGATGTTTAGGATTAGCTCAGGACTTCCTCACAGGGAAATTACCTCAGAAGGACCTTGGCTTGAGCATCTGATTCTAGAATGGAAGTTTAAAAAAAATCCAGCTAAATCAATAACAAGCATTTAAACTAAGATGTTTGCATCAGTTATTCAATAAAACAACAAAACCTGATATTTCTAAAGGACAATTATTTAAATTACTTCCTTCTAAGCACTCCACACTCCATACACTCTGCTGATAATTCTGTAGATAAAATCTTGCCTAAAGCTGCCCTTTACTTGATTGTTTTATACAGTAACACGTCTTTAATTGTTAACATTTCCCTCCTCCATCTTTCTCACTTGAGGTCTGTGGTCATTCAGTGGAAGACAGGTAAAAAATGACATTAAAAAAAGTCAATCATGCATTAATAGGTTATAATCTTATGATGCTATTTTTGGTCCCATCATGAACTGTGATATCAAAGCTTGGATGATTTATGTTGTCCCCAAAAGTCATGAGGGGGAGGTAGAAGCCAAGAGTTGATCTGCACCAGTGACACAAAGGTGCTTTAAACCTGACATAACCAGCTGCTCCAAATAAAGGTCCATCTGCTTTGCATCAGTGATGTGGTGAGAAGCAGCTGGAGGGTCTCTCTGGATCTGCATCTAATTATCCATAAGGGGCCTATTTCCTCTTTACATTATTATACTGTATGAAGTTCAGTTGGCATAATTCTCACCTGTCCTGGGCACCTTTAAAGTGCTGTCACTATTGTTAATTCTGCCCTGCAATCATTATTGTCTTTCTTTTCCCTGTACTTTCACCACTCTTGTTCTTTATCCCCCTTCCTCCACCCCCATCTTTCTCTTTCCTGGGGTAGGTCTCAATTCTTTCCTCTTTTCCCCATCTGATTGCATATCAGTCCCTATATGGTAGCAACCAAACATCCATTTACTTTTATCCAGTGGGGAAACCTGTGTTTTCTACCACTTCTACCGCTTCTGTCTGTGTATTTTTCAAGGGTATGAAGTATAGTCATCTAAGTCTGCACTATACCCAGCTACGCCAAATCTATGAAAGTTGTGCCTCAACCTTCAGTAGATATTGGATTAGATCTGAAGAGCTGAGTGCTTTTCCACAGATTTCCATAAACTTCAGTAAGCAGAATGTATAATAACGTTGTCTGAGAGGGGACTCATCCAAAGAAAAGGTGATGGGGATTAACAACTTTGGTAAAACAATTTAACAGAGCGTTAATAAAGGGGAATGAAAAAGAGACATGAAAAGACAAACAGACTTAGGTCTTTCTGACCTGACATGAGGAACCCCAAGCCTAAACTTGACTAGCTCTCATACACTCACATGAAGCAAAAAATACTCCTTGTGAGTTCTGGACGGTTTTCTCAGGTAGCCACTGGACTAACTGGCCTTTTTGGTGTTCTGTCTGTGTGGCTCAAGTGTGCCTCTGGTTTGCTCTTCTACGGCCTTAATACTCTTCCAGTGAGGCACCCCAGGAAAAGACAGTCAATATGAATAGCAAAATCAAGGATAATCTAGTCCTTCATAACTATTTTGTATTTTGTTACTTGATTTTGCCTTGTATGAGATGAGAATCCTACACACAAGTTCCAGAAGCAGATGAGTGGCATCAGCAGCAAAGTGAGATAGGCCCTGACTTATATCATCTATGCAGCTTCCATGTACCTCTGTGTCTGCAGGTTTTGTGTCCTATTGCACTCACTTACGTTGTTAAACTTACTTCCATGGATTAATTAGACGCTCATGTTCATGGTACTTTATTAAAGGATAAATTCTTTGTTTGAATAGGACTTCCGGCCAGGTGATTTACAAGTTCCCAGATAGTGATTTTCCTTATTTACACTTAAAGTCACCAGATCCTTTTATACAATCAAAATCAAGTACTATTGATATGACTTATCTATAAATAATGTTCAAAGTATCACAAGGAATTCAAATTTTGCTAGGAAAAAAATGTCAACACTATGCCTGAACCAATCTCAGTGTATGAAGGACTCCTTTTTTTTACAATAGAATTCTTTTCCCCCTTCTCAGCCCCTGAAAACATATAATCTTGATCTTCACCAAAAACAGAAAGAGAAAAAATGATCAAAGTTTCAGTGTTATTGCTTCCTGATGTCAGCTTTTAAAACACTGGGTTTCTTTCTCGTTGTAGCATACTGCCAGGTCTTTTGCTTGACTTGAGATTACAAGCCCTTCCTCAGTGTTATTAGAGGATCAAATTTTGTCTGCAAACTTTGTGCCAAGGGGTAGGCAATAAACTGAGAAAACTCTTACTCCACAGATCTTTAAGACATATTCAGAACTGAAATAAAATTAGACTGCCTTAAGGCTTTATACTACTGCAAGTTAAACTTAATTTGTTTTATGTATAGCATCCTTAAGTAATGTTTTTGTTACAAATCATTGCCATATTAATGTCCAAATGAAAGCTGTTTTGAAAGCAGTCTTCCTGAAAAGTGGGATGACTTTGCCCAGAGAAAAGGTGATGCATAGATGAAGCTCTGTTCTGAAGTAACTGTGAAGCATCTGACAAATCCTTTTACTGCAGCCCTAACTCGCTAGCTATGTGGACCATCTTCATGTTTATATAGATTCCTACTACTGATTCACAGCCACCCTGACCTACTCACCTGAATGTTAGCGTTACTGGTCTGGGTCTCTCTGTACTCCAGTTCACATAGAGATCACTTAGGAATCATGTTCCTGTCTGTTCTCCATTCAGGTGCATGACTCAGGCACTGAAAGCGGGGACGGTAGTTACCTTGGGGAGAGGAACCCATCAGTATCACCGTTACCGTGCAGAAGTCAATATTTGGGTACCATGACCACTTCCAGGGTCATGGCTTCACCAGCGCAATCTCTCTGCTGCCATAGGACAAAGGAGGTGTAGCTGAACTACAGACATACTGGTATGATGTGATTATAATGAAAGGCTGCCTGTTTTGTTGCTATTTTATGGAGAAGGTTCTACCTTTGCCAGTTATATTGCTAATAAACAATCAGAAATTATGGACTTCTCGGATTTATCTACAAACAGATGACCTCATCATCCATAAGAATGAAGTACTAGCCTTACCACAAAAACTGGGTCCATACTCATAAAATTTGCTGATGACACAGATGTGAGAAAACAAATATAAGTTTTTTAAAAAAGTGGTTTTTATGAAGAAATTAATTACCTGGGGGACCACTGCAATAGTAATGGAATGAAGCATCAAATGGAATGAAAGTTCCTACATCTAGGGATGAACAAGAACTTCTACCAATAAACTGGGCTATTACATTAGGAGACTTTACTTATACAGCATTGAAAAGAACAAATAAAGATGCAACTGAAACATCTTTTCCAGAACAGACAGAATGTTCAAGATGATGGCAAAGCTTCATCTGCAGGATTCTGTAAAATACTGGTAATGCCCCTGTTATGAAAGGTGAATTCAAACTGAATGATGAAAAGAGCTGCAAAGATGTTCATGGGAAAGGAGAGTTATCTTATAAGGGGAACTTGGACTTGCTTTTTTGCCTTTGCAGAATGGAGGCTGAAAGGCAATACATTTGCTTTCTATTAACATATAACAGAGACAAACTTCGGGGGGGGAGTATAAAAATTATCTATACTGAAGATCAGTGCTGGTGTAAGAACAAATGCGTATAACTGGACGTGAATAAACTTCTAAAGGAAATCAGAAGGAGTTTTCTGAACATTAGGGGAATTAGACATTGGAGCAGCATCTCAGGAAGAATTATATAGGCACAATAAAATCATCTTGGTATAAGATGAAGTTTAATCAACTCATGAAAGTGATTACACAGTATAAAAGCACACAGCAAGAGAATAATGGAATTTTCCGGTACTGCTGTTCCACTGAATTGGTGAACTCTAAGCCAGAGCCAATCTCTGAGCTCATGTATCATCTTAGTACATAATCAGAGAATCTCCTTGGAACCCACAAACAAGGTATATAAACAAAAAGATAGGCAATTAATGTGAGCTTAAGAGTCTGATCCTGAAAACCAAGACTCATTCACTGACATCGACAAGGAATTATGCAGATTTATTTGCAGAATTAGCAAAGAATTAGCAAAAGAGTGCCTACATATTGGTGAACATAATATATTCTGTGTTATTTTATGTATTATTGTGATACTATAACACTTAAAGTGATTTTAAGTGGGAATGGAGAAAGTTGATTTCTAGATTCCCTTTCTGACAAGACTGATTTGGGCCAGGTTCCTCTCAACCAGCTCAAGATACCCAATTGTAACTCCCTTACAATTCATTAGAGAGAAACCTCATGAGAGCAATTAATCATAACCTAAAATAAACATCTAAGATAGATCAGACAGATCATTTTAAAGGTTCTTATTTCCCGCATCTACTGGGAAAAAATAAAAGTTCATGGTGACTAGTTCATGGTTGAACATCCAATGCCAGTGAAACAAATTCCACACTTCCAGTTTTCTATTAGTTTTCATTAAGAGCTGAATAAGGTTCTTTCCTTCTGGATGTCTTGCCATGGGCTTTCACATAACTCATATCTTTAATTTATTCTTCAGCAGAGAATGCCAAAAGTTGTGGCTGATACAAATGGTTTAGTGATATTTCAAAGGTCGAGCCATTTACACAGATCTGGACAGCACCTGAAGCTGAATAAGCTCGCAAAATTGCAGATGCTAGTAATCCTGATAATTTACATTATTTTCTGTGTTTATAGAGAATTTTCAAACCCCATGTACCCCCAAGGTTAAGTATTATAAATGTATTATTAGGATTTTTTCACCTTGGAGAAAAGGTTGCCAAACTAGAAGAACCATTCTCTTCTGGTACATTTATTTCTAACAGTTGTTATTCCTCCATTCATGTTTACATTTCAAATGACTGATCAGATATTAAGGGCAGGAAATAACTTTCCATGCCTGACTGTATCCTCTCTCCACAACACAAAGAGCAGCAGATTCTAACCAGGACTTGGCTACTTTCACAGGCTTCGTGTCACTCCTAATTACGCCGCTCATCCAACTGGCAACTCAGGCAAAAACAATGTAAGAGAAAGGAAAGGCAGGAAAAGAGCCTGACAGCTCTCAAAGCAAATAGTGTCCAGTTCCTTTCTTGTTTCAGACTTCCAGAACTGTTTTTCCTACAATCTTTAAACAAGCAGATAATGCCTTGGTCTCCACTTCTTAGCAGAAGTCATTCATTTACCTTATTTGCTTCATATGTTGACAGTGTTACCACACAGACCAAAGCACTGATCCTACTACAGGAAACCAGGCTCTGTCCCCTCTGGAGCAATTTGAAGGATTCCTCTGAAAGTCAAATGCTACCAGAAGCAGAGCGTGTGAACAAGCTTATTAAGCATTGCAAATCCTGTACAATAAAACCAGTGTTCTTAAAAATGGCATTATGTTTGCCTTTTCATAACTTCATTTTTCTGATGCACCGTGTTGACTTATTTGGGTGGGTTTCACTACACTGTGTACAACACACTTCAACGAAAGCTAGGGGTCATATCTGTTTTCCCCGAGGGATCACACAATTCACGTGGCCGTTAGAACCACTGTGCCAAAGGAAATTCATATTGAGGGCTTCAGTTGGTACTGCAAGAATATTCTCATTTACTAGACTGCACCTAACATATAAGAAAAAATAAAATAAACTGGATGGACTAGAGAAACTGATAGGCTAGATAATACCTATTCATAAGACATAGTTAAAAGATCTGAAGAATAGCTGAGCTTTTGTTTTCAAGGGCATCTGATTAAGTTTATGAAAGCCGTCTCCTCAGTCTTTTCTCTCTCTTTCCCTGTTGTCTTCCTTTTTCTCACACACATAAACACAGGCCTGTAGATGTATAGTGCTGTTTTTCAACATGACTCAAGATATATATATTTAACAGTGGTCTCAAATAGATAAGGAAAATGTTGATTCTCCACCTTTTGAACGAAGATTACTTAAAATTCAGACCTTTACAAACCTCAAGTCTATTTTCCCCTATAAAGATACAAGCTATCCAACCATGCTGTCAGTTGCACTTCCTCTGCTAGATGGCATTACAATGTTTAAAAACAGGCTGGTGATAGTTCATAGGTTCAGAGCTCTTTCCTGTACTCTAGTAATGTGTACAATTTCCTCCTTGTCACTAGGAGCTCAGTGGAAAGGATCTCAGAGTTTCTAACACCATATACTGAGGATGACAAATGATACAAAATCCGTATGTGCAACACTGAAAACCTTGTAGAGGTAGCACCATCCACATTTGTGCCGCCAGCACTGGAGATGAGCTAATATATACATATCACTGCATTCAGCAGGTATTTGGAAGGTCAGCAGCTGCTAGGCTTTAAACAGTTCTTCCACAATTGTTGGAAGGTTTTCCTTCTTTTTTTCTTTCCCTTTCCATTTTCCTTGGTCTTGGTCTGTTAAACCCAGACTGGAATTAGTGCCAATATTTTGACATTGTCCACATTTTCTGAAAACACATAGGACTATTTCTTTTTCACCTGCATTTCTTATCCAGACTGCTGTCTAAACTATTTTTTACATTATTTATGTACTTGTATAGTAGTGGGGACTTTATTTTGGTCAACTTTTCTTGACTTATGAAGTATATGAAGCACACTGTTTTTAACAGCAATACTCTAGTTCTCTCTGTGAGGAGACGTACACATGCTTAGAGAATTCTGAATAATAGTTTTGCTTTAGTACTGCTACTACAAGATCAGATTTACCAAGGGACAGACAGGAAGAATGGTAGTAGCCATGCTTCTGCTGGTAGCAGTAGGCAGCCGTGAAGCGTGTGGCAGATGCACTGTCAGGAGCCTGTGACAGAGACATGACTTGTCATTGCTGTTAATGCATTAGCATGGAGACTCCACGCTGGAACTTAGGGTGCACTGTAGAAATACATAGCAATAGACTTGACATCCCCTGAAGAATCCATAGTCCAAATGCCTGATTTTTCAATAATCAGATCATTTAGTTTCTGATAAACTGTGAAACAAATTCCCCCCCACTCTGAGTCATTAGCAACCAAAGCAAGCTTGAGCCCCTCAGGGGACAAATAAGGTTAGCATGAAAAGCATGTAGGAAATATATCAATACTGTGAAAACAAGGCACTCGCAGCATAGAGAACTTATTTCCCAAACAATTTGTTTGCATTAATTTATTCTCAAAACAATTTCCAAGCTAATCTGGTTGCAGGACTTTGAAGGTCTATCGGTGGTCCAGTTCACCTTTCAGAACTTTCTATGCTTAGCACCATTCTGCCATTCACAACTGTCTATTCCGAAGGATGCCAATCTTTTTACTTACAACACAATCCACACAGATTCAGTGTATCTTTGAATGTTTGCTCCTAAAATGAATCAGCTGAAACTGATGAATGCACTGCGGCCATAGGAAGAGAGACTTGCATTATATTAAGGAATCTTAGTAATTTCTTGAACTAACCTTACCTTGGTAAACTTTACACTGAATCTTTGTCAAATCCAAACTTCATAAATATTTGGATAGCTAGGATGCTACTATTAAATTCAGACAAGGTGTTTAGTTACAAGTAGTAATGATGTTTTAATACTTATGCTATCAAGCATTTCTAATGATGCTGAGCTGTTCAAAAAGACATGCAACAGAAGTTGCTTCAAATTGCTTTATAAAGCTAATCTGCTCTTAAGCATCACAGGCAAAGTCTGCATTACACTCTCATTTTAAATTGTTTATATTTGATTGTATTCCATTATCTCTAAATGAGGTGAGTTCCTCTAGGGTCATGATCTGTTTCTTGTTATTAGTTGGCGTGTTCTACTGTGTATACAAGATAAAGTGTATTTGATATTCTGTCTTTTTGTTTAAATTTACTGAGGTTGAAAGATAACTGAAAGTGATTTTTCTTCCACTTCAAGGGCTATCATATCAAATACTTTGAGAAATCATTAAGATTCCTTAATGTTTTCTTTATATAGTATTCACATCTCAAGAAATACAGATTTTGAATGCCACATATGAGATTCCTGCTAATTCAGTGTTTAACATTTAGAGTGCAGATATAGGCTCTAAGAACAGACGTGCAAAAAAGATTTTTTTTTTCCCTACTGCAAAGAATCATCATCTCTGCTTTATCATCATTTTATCCTCACTGTAGAAGCAAAAGCCTTTACATAAGGGAATACGTCTGATGCAAACCAGCCTTTGCACACCTTGTCACTCCAGATGTGCATCCCATCCTCTTCCACTGTGCTGGCCCAAATGATTAAATAAGCATTTGGCAGCTGGATAAGGAAGCTTGTCTGGTTGAAAACTAACCCAGAGCCAGATCAAGGAGCTATCAAACTGTCCATGAAGTCGCACAGTTGCTGGCATAGAAGTGTGACAATACGTGGCCAGTGTTAAGGGAAAGGCAGTGCTATTCATCATAGCTGCAGTGGGGACACATATTAACCTAAACTGATTGTAAAATTACACCCTGCAATCAGCTGTTTGGAGGCAGCAGAGACATTAACCATTTAACATTAAAATACCACAGCTGTAATACAAGAGGGGATTTAAGGCCTCATTAAGAATGTAATTATTATAATGCAGCTAGTGACTGCTCTAACACTGTTTTTTTTCTGATGAAATACTAACAATTACTATCTGCAAGACTGCAGCAGTACCTACAACTGACCAAGCTACTTCGAGCTCATACCATGATGCCCTAAAGTGTATGCTCAAAAACAGTCTGAAGGTGGCCCTGAGAAATGGGACTACAGCATTCCCCAGCTTCTAATCACACAGGAGCTGTGCCCCAAAAGGACTGCAGCCCCTGTATTCCAGGCATCTTGCTGCTCAGCACAATCCACAGCTCTAATGTTTGCTTAGGTTGCCTGTACAACTCAAGGCGATTGTCCAGAGAAGCCAGCAATCTAAGCTATCATGTTGGCCAGTAATGAATACTGGGATGAAAGGCAAAACTTATATTCTACAACTCTTATTCAGTTAAACAATGACTTGTATTTAGGATTTTCTGTTGTGAAGCCCTTCCAAGACCTATGCCTGATACAGTCCTCTCTTACACATCTATTCAGCAGTTTAGAAAGCATTTATGTTGCCTTCTCCAATTCTCCCAAAAGCCTAATGTTCACTATATATGTGAAGAAATACAAAGGAAATTTTTGTTTGTGCTTCCTTCCAGCTCTGATTTCTTGCAGGAAAGGTCTGACCATGGTGTTGTCAGAGAGCCAGGATTGACATTTTCTCAGTCTCACCCATTGAACACATTCCACTTTGTAAAAACTGCCTCACTGGAGTAGGCACTCTTAAGCAGGTCATCCCGCTGCCAGCTGTTTCCCCATCACTAAGTTCCAGAGTCATTCTCAGTGTTTCTTTGGCCCAATGCATGTTTAATATTGCCTTGTAAAGAAAAACAGTTTCAGAAGAAGAGTTAAAGAGACCCTGTTTCTCCCCCACCCATCAGCACTCAAAAGCCTGGGGGTTTTATCCACAATTTTTAGAGATACAGTCTCCAGATCGACTCATGCAGAGGCTGTAAGGAATAGCACTTCTTACAGCTCAGGTAAATATTCCAATGAGGCAGTTATTGAGTAAAGAAGAGAATGAAGACCCGATACTTTGCACAAACTGGTTTCTGTACTAAGCATGATAAGAGCAGCTAGCAGATGAGACCTACCCATCAAAGACAGCTGTAGGACACGTACTCTGGGTATGCCCTGGGACACAAGGATGAGCTGTGTGCCCAGATGCCTAGCACTCCCAAGACAAAGACACTCCGGCAAGCTCAGAATGGTACGTTTATAACAGGCATCTGGAGAGTGAGGTAACTGCTGAGCCGTGGAAATTGAGAATCTTAAACCTGAAATAGCTGTAAGGGCTGAATCCTCTTGTGGATCTAGGTTTTTGCATTATAGTGCGATTACTTTACTAGGTACTAGGGGTTCTTTTGCATTCCAGTTGGAGTGGTTTTCGTTTTAGAGGTGCAACTCATCACATTGGTACCCTTCACTTCAGCATTTCACTGGAGGTTTTCTTTCTGCTTCCATCTCACATCTGTTCAGAAACATCTTTTAGAGGAACTCCAGAGAAACTGATTATCTGTTGAATTTTTAACCTTAGTTCCTTTTTGGCAAATTTCTTCCTAACTTCCTTGGGAAACACAATATCCTCACGGATGAACTCCCTGTTCACAAAAAGCGCATTAATAAATTATGTGGCCTGATGACCTAATGGCTTATTTGGGAGACAGAGTAGACTTAACAAGACCTATAAATGACAGACTTACTTAAAAAAAGCAATTGGGTAAGGATGTATAGATAACCTATTGCATGGAGCTGGACATTCTTAACACTTAAGAACTGAGCAGTAACCTTCCAATATATCAGTTATGTGGCTTTTCCTACTGCCAGAAGTATCAGTTGTCACCAGTGGAGGGAGAGGTGTGTCTCAAATCCCAGTTCTGCTGTCATTTATATCCATTTCACATAGTATAATTTCTCTGGCTTCTATGTTAACAGCAGGATAAATGAAAATGGAATCAATTCCAAAACCCAACTTTTACTGAATCTGTAAAAAATACCATGAAAATTCTATGTCATTTAGTTATAAGGAAATTAGTCATTCCCACCATATAAAGCCTTACAGATTTTTTTTTTTTTCAGAAGAAAGTAAGTGGGTCTTGTAAAGGCATTAGTCTTTTTTCCAGTGTCCCTTCACAATTGAGTGATCATGATGTTTTGGAGGACTTGCTACCCCTTAAATGAAGCTGCAACATGAATTTGTGTACCTTTCTGTACACACAATTTAACACACAAAAATACACATCCCAAAGACTAGCCCTTATATCAAACCATAATAATCCCTATTTTACAAATGAGCTAAAATATAAAGAGATTTAAGATGGGAATATCATGCTTCAAGTTTAGGAACACAAATAAAAGGAACATGTGTAAATCAGAAGTAGTCAGTCCAAGCTGCTCAACTCAGCGAGCAGAAACAGGCAATTCCAGAGTGTAATTCAATTAACCTATTTTGAGGTACATTAGGAGAAATAAACCCAGTGCTAAGAGCTAAGGACATAGTTAAAATTAGTTCAGAACCAGAGTTCTTTGATCTCCATCTGGAAAATTAGATTATCTCTCATGCTATTCCATGTTGTATTCGGGATACAGGTGGGGATCAATGGAGATAGTCTAAAAGTATACCTATCCAGAGCAAATTCAAATTATGGGGAAGGGAACCTTTTCCTCCCTTAGTTACTTTGCTTTTCTACTTACACTTGTAGATATAATGAGAGCTAAACATTTTTCTTACTTTTTTCATATTTCATCCTTTTCTTTTAATGAAAGTTAAAATTACCCACTAGTCCGCACAGCATTTTTGCCTTTTCAGAACTAAGGCCCCTGGTTAAAATTCCCCCTGTTTCCAAGAGGAGCAAACAATCATTTCAAAGCAAGCTGCCAACATATAAATAACAGCTAGTGCAAATGAATCTCACAAATCTGATGCAGTGACGTATGTTCCAGTGTTCTATGTTTTTATGAGACAAAATGTAACTAAAGGCTATAGGAATGGCACAGAGAACTGTTGAAAGAGGAGTTTTCACAAAAGTATTCTGCCTTCAAAAAGGGCACAAATCTTTATAAAGAAATAAAAAATGGAATATCATTTTAATTTACTCAGCTAGTTTTGGCAGCTGAATTGTGAGAACAGCACTTCAGACAGATGTTCAGCAGAGGTTTCCAGCTGCTGGCAGAAATGATGTCAGAGCATTGCATAATTCCCTATGTTTGTAAATGGTTGGAATAAACAGTCACATCTTTAGGTCAGTTATTAGTATCCAAATTCCTCCCAAAGCTTCTGTGTTATGAACTGAACAGCACTGTGTATCTTATAGCTCATCTCAGTGACCTTAGAAGCATGTGGGTTTTGGACATCTGTTTTATTTAGAACTGCTTGTCTTAACAGTGTGTATAGTGGGAGACTGTACAGGTAGCAAATTAACCCATTACATTTATCTATCCATGATACACCAAAATTATCTTCTTAAGGCCTGATCCTGAAATTCTCACATCGGCCAAAGGCTAAGCTACAGCATCAGACTTACAGATCTGTTTCTGCACAAAGTTTCATGGTTCAGAAACTGCTTCATAAGATAATTTCCTAAGAGCAGAGTGGGTGAGCCATTTAACTGTGGCATGTTCTCCCATAGCCTCTGCCCACCTTGAAATTTAAAGCCAGAAAGCCAAGTTATAGTGTGTGGACAGCATCCCCTACACCTTATATCTCTTCCATAACCCTTCAAAATCTTCTTTATTTCTCCACAATCCTAGAAAATACCATTAGATGCGAACACATGCGAGAATTGGACAGTACATCTGCCTTTGAATTTGCATCAAAACATTTGCCATACTATATTATAAAGGAAATGTATTGACTGGAATGAGGAACCAATAGTACATGCATTTGATGAAAAAATCTCTGGTTTTGATATAGTAAAAGTGGCAAAAACTCCTCTAGCCAGGTGGCTCAGTCACATTGCTGTGAATCTAAGAATAAGGAATCAGAAGAAAATACCCATCGCCTCAGCCAGAATTTTCATGCTGTGAAAGGAACTCATCTAGTTCAGATTATTTGAAAGTCAATGGGAAGTTGCTGACTCTGCAGGCAGAGCACTTAGCTCTCTTAAGAAGTGCAAAGACATTTTTGTTTACTGACCCTCCCTAATCTTCCCACATGGAAACTTATAGAACAAAAGGGCATTGTAAAGGCAAAGATCAGGCGGCTGCATTCATTCATGTACTTTTTCCATTTGTAGCTCAGTCACCAGCCTTCATGTAGATGTTAAACTACAGATGAGAAAGAACTATTTCATCATGGGTTTTAAACATATCTGCACTGAACTGTAAATCAGAACAGGTTACTGTGGGAGAAACTGAATGATAGATCATTTTTCCAGGCTGGTAACAAATAGGAAAAACAAAATAAGTGGAAAAAGGGACAAGGTGGGAAAAGTCTATCTGATCAGATATTCAGAAATAATAATTTCATCATAAAAATGTTAATACATATACATGTATTTGTATATATATTTGTCAGTAGAGCATGAGTCTCTTAATCTCAGGGTCGTGGCTTTGAGCCTATACCAGCTACTAGGAAGAAAATCAACTCTATCCCAGCTGAAACCAGGACAATATTATAGTAATCACTAAGCTTGACTGATTTTTCGCAGTGCAGAAGGCAGTAATTTCTGTGAACTGAAAGATAAAAGACAAAGGAAATGTTGTTTCTGTTTGCTCACTCCCCTAAATAAAATATATTTTCCTAGCAATTAATGCTCACTAATCAAGGTCTAGATCAAAACTAAAAAGTTCATCTATTCTATAATAGTTTGATTAAATGACACTTTGACATACTCTTCAAATGTTACATAGGACCATAAAAGGCACAGCAGACTTTCTGGTGTATAGTTCACGACAGTCTCAAGGACTTCTCTGCCTGCCAGGTCTGAGAGCAATTCTAAAAGGGATTCGTTCCTGTTAGATGTTTATCCGTAGCATATCCATGACCAGAATTCATTGCAACAAAAGGGAAATGATAACCTATCATCATTCTTCCAGGCCATGATACTGGGGCAGAGACCTCTCCCGTGACTTCTTGTCCTCAGATCAGCTTACTGAATCAATCATTCTTTGAAGACAATGAGGGAGCTTTCTCTGAGGAAGAAGCCACAAACCTCAAACAAGTTGCTCATGGGTGGATCATGGGAAACAAGTTGTGAAGTTATATTTATCTCTACCTACATTTCAACTATAGTTTGTCTGTTGACAAGTTTAAAAGGTTTTACAATACATATTGATAAGTATGGGTCAAATGTTAGATGATAAAGGAAACCTGGAGAAGAAAGAGGAAAGACTTGCTAAAATTGACGGCTGCTAATATCCTTTCTTGATAAGGATTTCAAGCTATTTTGGGAATAGAGTTCTTGATTTTCTACTCCTTCAAAAACCAGCAGCACGAGTCTTCAAGGGCAAAAATAATGTTAAACTGAGACTTCACCATGTGTAGCTCATCTTCTCTGAACTAATGAAATCACCCATTTTTGCTAGAGGTTTTCAAATATATGGATATGAATTATAGCTCATTTTGAATTTGACTTACAGCATATATAAAGGGGCCAACTTCAAAACATTTTTCATCCATGTCAGAAAAATAGAAGACACTCATTATCACACAGAGTAATGAAAAAGATCTGTTAAATTTTTCCTCGCTTGAGGTAAACGTTGTCCTAATGCGCAGAATGCCCATTTCCATCCCTGTTTACTTATAAAAGGAGTTGTAAGATTTTGGTTTGCACCTGCATCTAATTAAATCAGTCCCATTGACTTCACTGTTGCAGGACCAGATACTTATTGGAGATGACCAAAGAAGTGGATACTGAAGTCAGAAGTTTTCTGAAAAGTAGGCGTCTGCAGTTCTGTTGTAGAGGTCTCTGTAACTACCCATACAGGGGACAGCAATAAACAGGGCAGATCACCTGGTATAAGGCAGAGATACCTGAAAAAATGATGTAGGACAGCCTTTGGTTGCAAAGGTGAAAGGAAGCCCCAGGGTCATGCCTTCTGCAAGGTCTATAAAAGGGCCCCTACTTAGGTTATTATGCCAGTGAGAAGACGGAAAAAAGAATGGCCCCCTTACGGAAATCAGGGCCTCTTATCCTGCTTTTTTTTCCTTTTTCCTGCTTCTTACTTTACCTATTAAAGCCTATCAAATCTTGTTTTTTCATTATTGTTTTCAATGTGCTAAAAATAGGGATATAAATGGCTCCATAATTTCTGACATAAATATTTGGTCTGAAATTTCCTGATTTACCTAAATAACATTAACTGGCATACTCCTATAATAGGTCTCTGCTACTGGGTGCAAGTATTTGTATTAGAGATGAGCTAATACCCTTTTCCATCCCTGTACAAAGAAGTTCACTGACTGCCAAATGTTTCAAACTTCCTTTGAATACATATTCCTGAGCTATGTTATAGTTAACTTGTTTACTATGCATGATATATTGCCATGAGGACATGCTAATTGCTCCTCTGCCTAAGAAATTCTCGGTGTATTTCAACCACCCTGATACTCTGGCAACAATATTGTTGGGGGAAGAAAGCACAAAAGTTTTGGATAATAGCCCAGGACTTAGCAATTCATTGGTTAGGTTTTCTGCTTCTTCACAAACATCTGGTGTGACATCAGACCATCATTTAGGCACATATTCTCACTGGTGTTTGGGCACCTAATTTTCTGTGACTGGAACTGAAAAGCCATATCTAAAGAAAAGGTTAGGCACTAGAACTCACTGCCGAATGCATGGTGCCAAGTGGTTGTCCTGCCTAGGAAAAGGTTAGGCTCTCGGGCTGGGTTTCAAAATAAACTTTGCTCTAAATTAACCAGTGGAAAACACCAAAGTAGATGTGCATCAGAAATCTTTCTTCCAGATATAGAGCCATACCTGAGTTAGTACAGAGACCACCATGAAGCTGGGCTTCACAGCCTTGAAACACTTCCTTGTGCTTAGATTCTGTATTCCTCCTTTTAGGCACAAGGGACTAGGTGAGTTTTTTCACTGAAAGAATGGCAGACTTTTGCATGAAACTTTGGTGCCTGAGGTATTCACCAGGAAGGAGGAAATGGAGGCACATTTCCCCTCTCCTGTCTTGGAGAGGAAACAATTCATACCTCCTTCTCTTGCTTCCAAATGTTATGGCGTACCAGGCTACAGAATAATTTGAATGGAGGGTCCCCTTCTTCCTATACACTTGGAGTAATTTTCTCAATCAAGAGTGATTTTCTCAATCACCAAGAATACCAGGTTCTTCGGTCTGTGAGGAGAGTAAGCACATCAGATGCTACTGGAAGCAGGGTTAGTTTCATCTAACTTAAGACATCTATGGTATAGATACCTACAGCAGAGCTTGTCACCTTAGGCTTCTTTAAAGACAGAGAAAGAAATACACAGGTGTGATTCACCTGGCCTATTTTAGGCAGCACTGTAGATATCTGCATTTGGTCACGTGCATCCCATCCACATTGTCCTTCTCCTCTGTAGCCAAAGATGCAGGCTAGACACCAAACAAAGGTCTCTAATGACATGATCCCTGGGTGCTTTTGAAAATATCACTTTGATATATTGCGTAGGCTGCTAATGCTACTCTCATGAGTTTAAATTGTACAGGAAATATTTATTGTTGATATTTTTATTAGTTTTCTACATCCAGTGCATTCTGACAGTGAACAGATTTTTAAAAGCAGTCACTAAGAAGGATGGTGAAACATAACCCAATACAAAATTATGGGTGTAGGCAACCTAACGACAACATAATAAACACCTTGTAGGACAAAATGGTTACAAAAACTTCTGTTCATAGTTCACCTCTGATAAACAGACTTTTACTAAAGCTGACACAGTTGTGTCAATCTTTTCATTTATGAGTTGATGGTGAAAGTTGCAGGTCCAGTAGAATAACTGTTAAGTAGCGTAAATCAGACAGTTTTGTTTGAGGTAGAGCAGAATAATTCAGGTATTTTTTGAAAACATGAAATATATATATATAAAAGTATATGGTATTGCATATTGGCAAGTTCATTTGAATTTCTCACCTTTCTCTGGGTAAAGAAACTTGAAGAAATACTCATAGAAAAAATGCTTTAAAGAGCTTTTAGTCTAGGCCAATGTAGACAGCTGTAGAGGGTAATGCAAGTATCATGATTAAAAATAATGCATAAACCCTACATGTTATGTATAGCATAATTATAAAACAGTGTTACACTAACTACATGGAATATTTTATCTATATTTTTACCCATGAAAAATATGTTGACTAAAACCTAAAATTTCCAGAGATTTGATTGGCTGACTGATTAGCTTATTATGGTGAAACTTTGCAAAAAGAAAATTATTTTGCTTGAGGGTAAACTTACAAGAAAGTATTCCCCACAGAAGTGATACAGTTCAAAATCCTTTCATTCTCCAAGAATGAGGAAAGATTTTCATATTAATCTCCAAAAAGGAAAACGGAGAAAGAACAAACCTGCCCGAGCAGGTTGTGTTGTTGTGACAGGTTCTCCAGGAAACTTTTAACGGACTTTGCTTTTCTTGTTGATTTTGTGTTTCAGGCATTTAGATAATTGGGCAGCAGTACAAAATTCTAAGGCAGATATTTACTTTAGATCAGTTATTGTGTTTGTTTTTTTCTCTTTGACATTATATCAACATTTGTTCTCTACTAATGCTGTGCTACTTTTGACACCTCTTTACCTAGTATAGACGATTACATGTAAAGGCAAGCTTCTTTTATATGTAGGAAAAAGAACGGCTTCCTTTTGGAAAGTACTTGTGGAAACACATGTAAGATAGCTTTTGTCTTGTCTATAATAACAACTTTCCAGAGAAATGTTGACTTGTTGATGATGATTTATTCAGTGTTATTTATCTGTGATAACAACTCAGGTAGTTCTGGCTTGCATGTCTATAAACAGTATATTTAAAATTGAACACATCTGCTTACAGTTCGTTTTTCATCCTGTTGAAGTGACATTTTCACATGTGCTGTCATTTTCTTTTGATGTGATGTTAGATGTTGGTGTGCTTGCCCAGCCATGTCTTAATTACTTTAAACAACAAGTTGTGTTTTGAGTCTTAGTAAAGTCTTGACCTTGGAGTGCAGCTGGGTGTTCTACTAAGTGGAAATGTGGGAAATCGTGGAACAATATTGCAGAACTGAAGAAGCGTGGGTGTTCAAGATGAAAGCAGGTGTTTCCTTTTGGTGGTCCAATTTTCCACATGAGAAACTGAAGTCCACCCAACAAAAAAACTCCTCACACACCTCTCTCATTTCATGGCACCGCACAAAATCTAATGCTCCAAAAGCAAAACATGAACATTTAAAAAAAAAAAAAGGGAGGTATTATCACATGCCAGCAGAGGCCAGAGAATTAGAAAACGAATTGTGTCTCTCATTAGACTGCCTTCTCATATCCAGGCTTTGAAAGCAGTAGATTATAGCACCTTTTCTACAATAGTTCAAGAAAGGAAACACAGCAGGTAGGCATTGAGCTTCAGGTATAAAATTAGAATAGAACAGTCAACAACTACTACAAGCAGTATTTTTGTTACTGTTAAGGGGTGAATAGTCTGAAGGAATGGGCTATGTGACAGAATGACAAACTACTTTATTTTTTAGCACTCAAATTCATCCGTCATTTTGCTGCATCTGCTTTCTTCCCGTGCCAATCTTCCTGAATTTCATTGCTATAACTAGTTTAGTGCTCATGAAAATTGCCAAGAGGAGAGTCTAGTAGACAGACATCTTCCAGACAGCAAACAGTAAAGGAAAAGGGGGCATAATTTCATACTACCCCCTACTAATGTGCAATCCTGAAAAATAGAAATAAACCTGAGATCTTTGTTAAATTTTCTGTGTAACCCTAGACATGGCGAATGAATGTGTCATATACTAACAATAGTAATATCAGACTTTACAGACAATAATAATTACTTTCTTAATAGGTTTATTTTCAGAAATATTACCCAGTAAGAATATTTTTCAGTAATAATACTGAAAAGCCAATACCAGGATGCTCATCTGGGCAGGTTGGTGATTATAATTCAAGGGTGTAGGAGCACCTTGAATATTTATTTCAGAGCGAGTTGAACTTCCAATGTAAACTATTAGCACCTATGAATAATTTAATCAAATAAGTACATGATTTCTATCCCACAACCATACACACGTTCATAGTAATGTCAAGTACCATTGAAAAGATACGCAATCAAAACCAAGAAACAGTAAGAATAAAGAAATCCTCCTCCATGCCAGGAGCACATGCATCAGGTCTAATCCTCCGTATATTCATAGAGTACTAATACATATCTCAGTTTTAGATTATCTTTTTATGATTCAACAAAGGAAAGTGCAAAGTCCTGCACCTGGGGAGGAATAATAATGGGAATAACTCATGCACCAATACAGGCAGGGCGCTGACGGGCTAGAAACCAGCTCTGCAGAGAAGGACCAGGGGTCCCAGTGGACACCAAGCTGAACACAAGCCAGTGATGCGCCCTTGCAGCAAAGAAGGCAGACAGCATTTTCGGCTGCATTAGTTAGAGTGTCACCAGCTGGTTGAGGGAACGGATCCTTCCCCTCTCTTCAGCACTTACAACAGCACATCTGGAGTGCTGTATCCTGTTTGGGATTCCCCAATATAAAAAGAAATAAACTGATATACTGGTGAGTCCAGCAAAAGGCCACCAAAAGGGTCAGGGGACAGGAGCACATGACTTATGAGGAGATCCTGAGGGAACTGGGATTGTCCAGTCTTAAGAAGAGAAGACCAAGGATGGATCTTATTGCTGTCTTCAACTACTTGATAGGAGGGCATACAGAACATCAGCCTACAAAGAACAGAGCCTGACTCTTCTTAGATGTGCACAGTGATAAGATAAGATAAGATAAGATGCAATGGACACAAGTTGGAGCAAAGAAAATGCTCAAAAAATTATGGAAAAACTTTTTACCATGAGCATGGTCACTATAGCAGGTTCCCCAGAGAGGCTGTGGACTCTCCACACCTGCAGATATTCAAAACTTGACTGAACACGGCCCTCAGCAACCTGATCTAGTTGGCCTGCTTTGAGTACACGGTTGGACTAGATTGCCTTCCAGAGGTCCTTTCCAAACTGAAATATTCTGTGATTTTACTCAGTTTTCAAACTCTTTAAAATTTATTCTAGATTGTTTCTGCTCTCTTTCAAAGGCTTTAAGATGATATTTGAGAATGATTTTCAGATTCATGCTTTATTTTGTTTTGTTTTCTTAGGACCTATAAAATCTTTCTCAAAGTTTGTTTACCTCTTCTAAGAGAGGTTAAAGGAAAGGATTTCAGAGGAAGCAGCTGTTCAAGCGTAGATAATAGAGTAAATTTGCCCATCTTTTCATACAAAGTGCTTTCGTCCTCTAAACTTCAAGGAAAATAATATTCTATATCATTGACTCTAATCACCCGCATTGAGACTACTGAAAGGAAACGATCCAGCTCAAACATAGAATGTTTCCTTTGTTATCTCCTACAATACATCACATTTTGTTTTCCTTTTAGTTCTTGTGAAAGATAGTAAATCTGTCCAACTGAAGACAACTTTACAATCACTTACTAAACCTTAGATTTTAACAGGTAAGTAAGAAAGACTTTCAGTTTGTAGAAGAACAGATTTGGGCAGATGTAGGAGATTTTCTTCAAATCACAGTGCAAAGATCTAATCATGGAATAATCAAGGGGACTACCCACGTGAACAATGATTACTGTCAAGAATATTGGGTTACAGTTAAAGCTTTAAAAGTAGGATCACAAATGTAGGAATACAGTCTGACTTCAGGCATCTAGCTAAGGCACTTTAGTGAGAAGCAGGTTTGCTTTAGGCTACCTCTAAAAGAAAAAAGATATTCCAGAAACCAATTAAGGTCTTAGATGGTTAGAGAGAGACTCATCTCACTTAATTTTGACCATTTGAAACTGATCCGCCTTAACAAAGGTATTTGTCTAGTTTCCATCTAGTATAAAAAGAAAGAGACAGTTCCCTCTAGAATTTATCCCAGATTTAAATCTAGAATTTATCTAGATTTATCCCACCTGTTTTAGGGTGGGAGTGTTGTCCTGAGGGGCAGCCTAATTCTTTTCACTGGCTATATCTCAGGCAAATGCCTGAGGCTGAGGAAGATTAATTTGGGCTTTTGTTAATGAAGATACAGGAAAAAAATTATTTATAATCCTTCATTATAATCACTTTGCAAAATTTTGAGGTACAGACCACTAGGTAAGTGGTTTTGGGCTAGAGGCTGTTATTATTTGTGTATAAGGAGAGATAGACCAAGAAAAGTCTGAAGTCATAGTAAAAAAAACAGTCTATGTGTACTCTTGTTATTAATTTAATTCTATCTATCTCTTGTGCAAATTTTTAATGTCAGGGAACTATTTTGTTGTCAGTAATTAGTTTTGGACCCCAAACCCTCTAGCTCTTATAATATTTGGAAGAAGGTGTGCCTTTAAATCATCCAAAGGATAATTTCATTATGTTTTCAGTATGATCTCATTGAAAGACTTTTCACAAGGAAAATGTATTTTTGCATATTATATTGAGAAAAGTAGGATTACAATTTAAATCCAAATCGTCATCAATATATTGAATACTTGAGATAGTTTTCTAAATATGCAGTACTTCAGCAGTGAACATTTTTTCTAATAAGTTCTTTTAAAATAAAAAATATTAAAATGTGCAATTGTCAATGTACAAAACTCATTTGGTTCTTTTATCGGCCAAAACCATGGGAGTTTCCTTTACAATTTTACTAGCTATATAGTCTGCTCTTGGATTTATATTATTTGTCATTTACATATTAAGTTAAAATCTGTCCCATGTTTTCTGCTGTGCCAAACAACATCTTTCGTATTGAGCTTATTATCACTTCTGAAAGTCTTTATAAAACAGTAGGGTTGAAGGGTATATTTAGCTGAACAGTAACTTACAATGATCTAATACACAGAGCAATTGTGACTGAGCAATTCATCTCTGGTGAAGAATTAAATATGTCCCCATTTCTAAATGCATATGTTCAAATACTATGTTAAACTGGGCCCGTAATCTTCCGTTAAAAGAAATATTTAAAACATGATATAGGGTAATTTTTTTTTAACATGTTCTTCACGCTGGTCATTGAAAACACCAGACAATTGGTTTTAGAACCTTCTTCACTGCCTCATGCTTACTTCATATGCAGGGAAATGATTGACCTCACATTGTTTCAGGGATTAGAGACTCGCTGTGTAGCATGCAACCTGGTCACACAGAAATATTCACAATCTGAGCAAAATTATTAGAGGACTGCTTGGGGGAAAATTCCCCAGCCAATGATAAATAGCTTCAACAAAGAGGTTTCTTCTCTTCTGCCTCCATTTGCACAGGGCTTGACCATGAATAACAGCTTTATGAATCTCATAACTATTTTTCAGTAGAAGAGAGAAAGCTTCTTTACTGTGTGCAACAGTGAATCCTAATGGCACGGAGAGCTGATTAACATACCTGAAAACATTAAAATACATTGTAAAACAGATTTCTACGACTAAAGCATTTCACTGGGCTGAGGCACAAGCATTTTAATACTGACAACTTTGTTCAAAGCTAAACACTGAACAAAGGCAACGCAGACTTTGTGTGCGATGGAGTTCTGTGACAGACAATTGGCATAAAGGGGTGAATAGCAAGGAGGTAGACAATTTGACTGAATCACACAGGAATGGAAAATCTGGCTAAGGATACTGGATGAAAACCCTACTCCAGGAAAGTTCTCCAGGAAAGTTGTCCTGGAACCTTTACAGCCTGATACTGAAAAACAAATTCTAGGTCTCATTTGAAATGCCATAATGGCAACACAAAAAAGAGATGTATAAATTAGGCATTACAACAAACAAAACTATCCAAGCTGCAGGATCTATTTTTAAGACCTCATTCAAAGCAGCTACACATAAAAAACTCCAGAGAGCTCAGATTTTCTGTGTTAAAGGATAAAGGGCAACACTTTTGCACGTTCAAGGATTCTATTTCAAATTAATGCTTAAACCAGGAAGCTATTTTTTCTGGAAATTGCAGCCTTGAAGCTCCAGTTGCCTCTTTCTTTAATTTCTTTTACATACCAGATGCAAAAGATGGACAGAAATCCTACTTTTTTTCTAGTTTGTAGCACTTATTTTTACAATGAAAACGCCCACTTTTTTTCCCCCCTTTGTAGTACATACCAATCACTTCAGCATATGTAAAAGGATACTAATGTTTAGCCAAAAAATGAAAATCTGCTTCTACCCGTCCTTTTTCCCTTTAGTTGTATTTATTTGGCACCGCACCTTCTCGTATCAACTGGTCTCATCAGGCCAAAAGGAAGGAAGGAAAGACTTAGTTTACAAAGCTTTGCTGTTGCTGGCACTAATATTTTAACAGTCAAGAGTCAGTAAAGAGGAAAATGTGAACTAATGTGCATTAAAACGTCCGCACAAAACAAAATGTTAAAGCTCAAGACTGTAACTTCATTCTCATGATAAAATGATGTTCTGCAATTCGTACAAATATCTTGACCTATAACATAATGTATTTTTTTTTAAATCAGTGGCGGAATTAATAAAAATTGCAGTGTGAACAACTATGAATCCTTGAACGCACAAATTAGCCATATGGTTACTTCATGAACATACTTAAAAATATATTTAGTTTTGATCCCCAGTTTGTTGCTGTTTTGCATGCAAACAAAACAGTGTTTATCGGAAGCTTTGACTTAGCTAACTGAAGACAAAATTGGTTTGTCTTTGGTTTTGGGTAGTAGCACAGACTTTGAATAGCCATTCTGGTTTCCCTAATTCAGTATTACTGTTTGCAGAGAACTTCATCTAAGAATATGAAAGTTGGAAGGTATCAATGTAAAGTCATGTAATGCACTAGGCAAATCTTAAGAACTGATAAAACAGACGGTTAAAAAAATGAGCTTTTTACCCAAAATGCAGATTACTGAAATGGAGTAAAGGAGGTATTACTGGAGATTATCCTGAAATGTGTCAGAGATAAGTGGGTGTATCGTGCAGACAAAAATGTTATAACTATCCTTAGGCTCAGGTAAGGGAGTTTGTGTATAAGAAGCACTCTGAGAACTCTGTCATAGTATTATTGTTGTCCAGGCTTGAGGGAGAGGATCCAGTGTCCTTTCCTCTGAGACCAACGGCTTCGAAGCACCTCTGTCAGAATAAATGATCAGAAGTCTTACAGATCCAGTTACTCAGAGTTGGACCAAAAAGTTCCTTAGATGTAAGACACAAACATGAGGGATCAACAGGCAAAGCTTGAGAAGGGGTGAGCTGAGCTTTACTACAGCAAATTACTCAAATAAAATAAGGGAAGTTTGGAGGAGGTTCTTTGGCATGTTTTTATCAGCAGTTGGGTAATTTTCACTACTCAGTAACTGAGTACTGAAATTGAAAATAAATATTCAGATTGTTAGTAGGAAGTTACTAGCTCTTGGTTAGACTGAATACCTTAAATGCATCTGGAACTGTGTCTTGAGAAAAATGGTGAAAGTTTATTGGCTAGGATAGTAGAATGTGATAGGACAAAGTTCTGGAAAAGCTGCAGCAAAAGATAATTTCAGCATTTGCCACTGATGACTTAATATCATTTTTCCATCTCTGATGGATTCTATGGCTCCTTTATTTATGGAGAATGCCAGACTCGAGGTTTTTTACCAGGACTGACTAGACAATTCACAATTATTGACTGCACATTATACTGTAGGCATTCTTTGCACACAGATGCTTTATTGCTTGTTCTCATCTAATGCCATAAAGAAGCATGACAGTTTAATTGAATCTTTACATGTAAATGATCTTTCAGGCCCTATTTCACTTATATGCATTTGAAGGAAAGCAGAGTCTTTCAGTGGAGGGTTTAGCAACAGCAATGTTTCTTTGATTTCCTTAACTGCGTACATAAACTTTTAAATATGCTCAAATGACATATTTTACCAGCTTAAATCTTAAAAAGGAGGGGGGAAAAAAAGGAATCCCTTGTTTTGTCACATATGAGTAAGAACTCCAGGAATAGCTGTAATATAACTGGATTTTGTTTTTTCTCCAGAAGAGTTACAACTGGAGAGGCACACCAACAGCTGCAAATCCATACTGTTCTCAGAGGAGCTTTTAGCAGAATAAATTATGAAGCTGCAGTAAGCTCTGTATGGGGTAATGGTTGATCTTTGACCGTGCTGACAGCCAGAGCTCTTATCATCTTGCTCAGCAACAAGTCAAATTGGGCTTTAATTGCTGTTCAGAGAACAGTGCATGATTAAACAAACGCGACACAGAAACTGGTATGGGGCAGAAGGGAACAAGAGATGTCAAGGAGTCATGAGACAACCCCCTTTTTTGATACTCTGTTCTAAAGACAATGTGAGCTTTATATGGAAAATAAAACACTCATAAAGGTTCCTTAACTACCAGGCACTGCCCCGAAAACTTAATGCTTAATAACTGGTTTCTTATCAGCAGTAGCTTGAAATGTATTTGGGTCAAATCTGTACTAAAGACAGACCGCATCAAACCACCCTGTCAGGATCCATTTGTTGTCTACATTTCTTTTCATTAATTCACCTTCTTGTTCTTTCACTTGGCCACTGAAAGATCTGCAGATAAGTTCAAATTAGCTAAAGGCACGATGTACTGCATTCAAGTGAACTAAGTTCTTTTTGCAGATATTCTTATTTAAATGTAATATGGCCTTGCTTCCTTGTAATTTAATATTCCTTTTAATAAGTGTTAATGTCTGGGCAAGCCTATCATCTCTTGTACAACATTACCCCAAAAAAGTTATCCATTCTCCTCACCTCAGTTCTTTCATACTTGCCTAGAAATTACAGCTAATGTTTAAGCTAATTTTTTCTGATATTTTGGTAACAGCTGTCCAGCAAAGTGTGTTTTCTTAACCAGCGGTAAGAACAGGGGCAAAGTTTGTATCTCTGTCTGCATTAATACTACTTGCCAGATACAAATTGTAGGCATAAGTACCTAAAACACATCTGCCTATTCGAAAAACAGAGACAAATCCAAGCACATTTGATATCTTAAACTTCTGTAAGGCAAGCTATAAAGGCCAGAAAACTGTAAAACCACAAAAGCCCAAACAATTGCAGCCACAGGCCAACAAAAGCATAGGACCAAAGCTGGGATTTCATTTTAAAAGTAAAGACCAAATCATTCTGCCATAACTCCTTTTAAATGGAAAATAAGCGGTTTTTTTCCAGGATAAAGCAAAGCATTGTGTGACAACCCAAGTTCACCTCTGTAGGTGTTAAAGGTTTGAATCAGACTGACAGCAAAAAAACAGGAGCACACAGTCATTCACCTCCATCCAGCTTCATGAAGCTATGGACTCTCTTCAATGATATCCCACAGCTCTTCTTGTAACCAAGAAAAGGAATATACATAACTCTGCCCAAGATTTGCCCAGTTATCGAGGCCTCCAGCCTGGTATTTTCAGGCGAATACTTTCAAATCCAAGAAACATATACATTGCTCACATTTGTTTTGTTTGATTTTGGTTTTTAGCTAATAACATTTTTTAAAATACCAAATGATCCTTAATTATATTTCATTCACATACAACTTCAAAGATTCCTTTGGGAAATAAAGGGTTTTGACATCCAACAAGTTTTGAAATTGCGAGACCTTTCTCCTCTCTTCTCCTGCACAGTGGTGGAGAGGTTTAGAAAAGTGTATTTTTAAGTCTAAGAAAGATGCAGAAAGAGATACACCCATCCAAACATAAACCAGGAATTAGGATGTCATCAGTATAGGTATAAGGCTCTATTCTTACTGACTTGTTGGAGTGGCTTCAGTTTAGGTACCTTACCTCCAAAATGTGTTTCTTAAGCTGCAAACATTTGATTTCTTGTGTTGGTATCTGTCCCCCATCTTTAGCTAAGTTTAAAAAATCTCTTGTGTCACATAACACAAGAATCTAAATCTACAGTTTTGTGATTAGAAGACTTCTGTTAGAAATCTCGTGCTAAATCCTAGCCAAGTATCTTGAGTAGAATATCAGAAACACCAGGCTACAAGATTACCTAAACTTATCCCCAAAATTCCATCATGGGTAGACATTTTCATCAGTTTCATAAAAAAAGGCTTCCCAAAAAAAACCCTTTTAATTTTGATAAATTAGTATTTTAAATGGAAGAGATTCCTCACCAGTTCTGCTGCTTCTTCCTGTTTCAATCACATTTTCTTTGTCTGAGGTCTATTCTTCCAACTAATTTTCTTTCTTTCACTTTCACAATCAATTTCCTTTTGAGGAAATAAGTACAGATGGCAGCGATTCTTGTTAAACCATACTTAATAATAAGTCAAAGGTATAATTGCAGAACAGCAGATGCCATGACCCAGAAGTCTTCTAAACAAAGGAACATACATATTTGATAAGACCTTGGTAAAACTTCTGATTTATGTTCAGATTAATCTTTTATTAAAAATAAAAAAAGAGAAGAATTACTTAAAGTGTTTACAATGCTAATCATATTTTTTAAGAACAAAACTATTTCATATACCTATGATTTGGGGCATGAGGGTGGTAGTTCTTTTTAAGAGATTACAAAGTCTTTATCAGATAAATAAAAAGATGAACAAAATAGCACTCTGACAGGTGATCAGAGGTATTTACTTTTGCTTGGAACTGCAACTAAATGTGAACACTCAAGTGCTGAAGTGTCTGTTTTTACATATAGCTTTGTAGTACACACATAACATATTAGACAACATACCCAGGCATCCAGAACAAGACTCATCTGAGAAGTCAAGGACTGAGTAGGTTTGGGGCCCAACAGCTCTACAGGGTATAAAAGGTACATGCAGTGAAAACGGATGGCTAAAATCTGCTAGGATTTCTTGGAGAAAGTTTGGATAACTCTTGGAAAATGTAACAAATTCAGAACGTAGTTGTTGAAAGCTGAATTTATCATCAGGAGCCTTTCAAACCTCACTTGTTTTATAAAAAGAAAGCTCTTTTATATGAAAGACAATAATTACTGTCAAAATAATAAAAACCTTGGTGGTTCTACAGTGTTTTTCAATCAAGGAGATCAAATAACTTTCCAAGCACTTAATTAATATTTATGGAACTTCTAGGAAGGAACTTTTGTTAATCTCATTTTACACTTGGGGTCACAAAGACACAAAATGGAACTGACTTCTCTGCAGAGTCAGATTCATGTCCAGATGGTAAACAGGTCCATGTTGGTATGTTAGTGTAGAGGTAGGATTCAGACACCTAAACAAAGGTGTCTGGTGTCTTTTGGGATGGCTCCTGGCTCCAGCTACTGAATCAGAAAGGCATGATAAGTCTGTAAATCCTAATACCTGTATTTGTCTATGATGTAAAATGGCACTGCCAGCTTAGATCGTGCATCTCTGCACTCTGCACTGCACACTGCATCTCTGCCCAGCAGTCTACATGTGAGCGAGCTGTCTGACTGCCATGGTCTTTGGGCATCTAGGGGTCTGTTGAGTTTTCTGAACGTAGGTGTTTACTGCCATTTGAAGTTCCCCAGGGTATCTAAGACACCTTCATGAAGCTAAGAGATATGTCAGAAGAGCTACTGGGGACCTGCACTGCTGACTGGCAGCTGAAGGTCAATAAATTAGTCAAAACCTAATCTACAGTGGCAGCTCCAGAGCTATTCAGCTCATCCTGAAATGAATGGCATTCTGAAATGAGCTGAATGACTCCCCAGAGAACACTCCAGATAAGCTCTATAGGCAACAGAGATCTAACCAATCTCAGTCAAGCATAATGTCAACCTTTGTTGACTGTAACTATAACCTAGACTCCTTGTAAATATGGGCACTTATACTCAGGCGTCTACTATATGGACCTGAATCTCACCCTCAGGGCTCAAAGCAGTTCCTTAAATCTAGAGGTCACTAGTGGCAGTCAAGCTATGGTTGCATATCCAACCACCAGTTCATAAAGGCAAGTCCTGTGTCACATCTGTCAGCCATGTTAACCACGTCTAGTATATATGCACCAAAGTGTTTCAAATAACACTAGATGCTTGGGTTTATGCAACTGAATCAAACTCTCGGTTTCAGGGCCAGCACCAGCAGCCTGTGCTCTTGACTGCTGCTTTTATGTTGCAATACAAGACCTCATAGCGACGTTCTCCCTTAAGGCAGGCATCTGACAGCCCTGCACATCTTCATCTCCTTTGTATGCATATACCATGCATACCATGTATGCAGATAATCACTTCCTTAAATCTTGGTTAGATTGGGGCCTTCAACAGGTGGACAGAAGAAGATATGTCTGCAGTAATGACATATGAAATGTTTAATGGAGCAAATCTGGTCTAGTACCTCATAAAACACATTGCTGAGGCCTAAGTCTCAGAGGGGTCATTGGGACTTTAAATGATGTTAAATTTTTATTTGAAATGTAACAATGCACTGATTTTAAAGTCCATCAACTTGGCTATGGAAAAATGTCTTATGCACCTGGCAAAAATATGGCATTTAACAAACAGTATCTGGCAACAGAATGTATGAAGAAGAAATAATGATTTTCAGCTGGTTAGCTCTATAACTACGCTGAGACTGTTGATTAAAATCTATTGAAATCAGAAAGGTAAGATTCTGAAAAAATGCTGATAACGTGAAGCTTACTCTAGGAAGAGCTACATTTGTGCTTTGGGACAGCTCCGCCAAATTTATATTCTGCTTTGACACTATAAAGAAAATGGAGAACATTGTCTTTTACAAATTAATTATCTCTTAAATGTAATTCTCTATTACAACAGATTTGAAGATAAAGACTACTATGCAGAAATTAATAAAAATAACAATTATTAAATTTATCTTTATTTTAAGAGTAGGACCATGTGAGAAGGGATCTTGTTAAAATCAGTAGGATAGAATTCTTTCTTGACTAAGGATGTCATGTGACTGAGAACAGGTAATTTAATGTTTTACTATTTCCTCATTGTTTTTAATGCCAAAAGATAAAAGTACTAGGGCATTTTATTTATTTGACTTTGCCTCAGGCTTTGAGACTAATAATAAGCAACAGTGATGATTGATAGATACCATCATTCTATTCAATAAAGGATCCCTTATCAACTGAAGAAACAGTAAATAAAGAAATGAATGCAATTCCTTTGACGAACCCTAATCCACTATTATTAATTAAATGCAATTATTTTTAAAAGCTGAATAAAAAAATGTGCATCTGCAAATTAAATTGTAAGACAGGCTTTTAACACAGGCCTGGTCACAGTCCAACCAAAATCCAGAGAAGGGTTAAATGAAGCAGTGCTTTTTTTTAACTAAATGCACTATTCATCAAACAAACATAATGGTTGATGATTGATAAACACTTACTAAGCAAATTGCAGCTATCACATAGCAGACCAGTAGTTTGGATGCAAAGAAGAGCCTGCAGCAGACTTTTCAAAAGCATGATCATAGCTTAGATATACTTTGGTTGAAAACTCACTTGAACAAAATGTTTCAAATATATGAAGCAATAAACAAAATATGTACTTTTTTAACTGGACAAAAATAGCATTATTTTACAATAAATGAAAGTTGAAAGTTACAAAAATTAAAATTCGGAAAATTATGTGAAATTAGTCCAACCCCTGAAATAGGTTACTTTCGTCAGGAATTTCTAATGTCAACCCTTCAATCAAAAGTAAATCTCTAAGTACATTCAAAATCTCTAAATAGTGTAAACATAGCGTGACATAAAAGTTATACATTCTCTAGATCCCAGTTTAGGTCCTTACTATTTTATATTATTTTATATTCTTTAAATTTAGATATCGTTTCAGGGTTGCCAGACTTACTGCAAGAGAACAAGTAAGTTTTCTTTAATGCATGACAACTCGAGAGGCACAAAATATCACAGCAGGAAAAACTGTTATTCATGCTGTGCATGCTCTTCCTCCAAAATTAACTCACATTTTGAAAAGTGCATTTGCTGTAGTACTTTATTAGGATAACCTGAAATATTGCAGGAACAGGGCAAGCTATTTGAATCCCCTGATTCAGTGAAAGGATTATTCTACTTTATCTCTCCATGAAATCATTATACGTTTAATCCAATTTAACATCATGCAGTGTCTTGGCATTGTTCTAGCATGCTGAGAACTTAAAATGTTCAGGCTGGCAAAAGAACTGGGTGCTAATTCATTGCCTGCCAGTTCCCATGTATTCTCTTTAAATCGTTGTCTTGGTCCCTGGCTTTAGACATTTTCTGCAAAATGGATTAATGGGAGAATATAATCTCTTGACATAACAGGAATTTAGCATGTTCTTCATATTCAGTTTTCCATTGCAGACCTGAAGATCTCTCAAAAGGAAAAACTTAGAGGGAACCAGGAAGGGAAGGCAGCCTTCCAGCAGTGTACAGAACTCAGAGCCAGAAAGCTGATAAATTGCATTTGCAATCCTACATTGTAGCTTCTGCCTTGATTCTGACCTTTATTACACGGGTGTTGGTCAAGTAAATTAAGGTTCAGACGGCACTTTTAGCAAAAGTCTTGTGCTCCTACTGATGATTAAATAGATCTAGATATATCTCTATAGTAATGAATTTTGGATAACTTTAAGACATACTACTTGTCAATGTAATACCTTTTGGAAAATACTTTGTGTCATGCTCAGCAATAATACAATCAATGGTGTGAAACACATGTAATACAGCTAAGAAACAAACTAATCAGAACATTGATGGTTCTGATGGTACCAGAAACAGGCAAGCAGTAGGCAGGCAAATTCAGTATTATTTAAGAGATCAGAGAATAAAGAAAGGGAGGAGAAAAAATTGTTAATAAAATTCTTCTGGATGGATGGAAAGAGTCTGCCTATATTCCACACTCTTGACTGTTACTTTATTTCCATATATTTTGCTTGCAAATTATGTTATTTTTGCACTCAGTTGAATGAAAAATGAATCCAAGATTGTCTGCACTTTGTCCCAGGCACCTGTTTTTTGACCAGATTATAAGTGGGTTAAGTCTTGTCTCATACTCAAGTCAAGATATTTATTATTTATTTCAGTGAAGCTAGGACCCTGAATGCCTAATTTACACATTTACATCATTTCTGAAATAAACCTGGATTTTCCAAGACATTTAAATTTTCTTAGTTTATGTTGAATTTCATACAAGGTTTAGGGTCTCCTGATCACCCGCATGAACAACTTTCCATAAGAAGTAGAGCAGATGCATACTTTGTGGTAATAAAGTTTTGTTTTTATTTGAAAAGATTTTTTTTTTCAGAGAAAGAAGCTATTTTCAGAAAGCAGAAGACGATACATTTGTCAGAAATTTCCTCTCCCTTTTCTGATATATGACAAATTCATAAATACTTTTTATTGCATTGTCTTTTTGCCTTATAAATGAATTAGTTCATGAAGTCTCACAACTTCTGCATAGCTTTATGAAATGCTACTGATTATTAAACATCATTTTTCACATGGTTTAATCTTGTGAAAACATACAGAATTAAAGCACATTGTTTCATTTTGAATTCAACCCACAAGACATATTTCCCACTGAAATATACTTTTAAAGAAGAGATTTGGAGAGTAATTACTTATGAAACTCTACCTAAAACAACATAAAAATAGTAAGACTGAGAGATGTGCCTTTATCAGGATAGTACAGAAATTCTATACGTGAATGAATAAAACTGCAATTAGCAGCTAAAGGAAACCAAAGTTGCTGGGCTTCAATCAGGTGGGTAACTGCTCCTCCGAGAGAGGATTCTGTTGAGAGGGGAGCTGGAGGGTATTCTAACATTCCCTAAGGAGCTTAAGATTCATGGGTAAGTTAAACAATCAAGTCAAAAGCTGATCGTGTCACCTGTCAAAGCCTTTATCTGACAAGATAGTAATGTTTTGATAGTAGTTCATTTTTAGACTCCCCCAACCCTTAAATTGGAAAGAGATGACACAATAAAAGCTCACATCACCTCACCTGCACTGCCTATTAAGGTAGTGTGGAATAAGGACTGATTAGTTCATATAGTTGGACCATATACCTTTGCATTCTAGCCGTGAAAAATCTAGTAGCCTTAAGAATTAAATCAAGACACACTAATAAGAGAGGTTTCTGTGGAAGCTATAATCAGAGGCCGAAAATCCAGGACTGAAACCCTGTCATAACTAAGCGAAGAAACACATGGTCAGATTTGGTCTCCTGAGGAGGATTTTGATGAAACATTATGCAGACAGTGGCTATAAGGAATATCAGACTTTCAGTGTTGTAGCCCATACCAATTTTTTCAAATGGTTTAACATTTGCCTACTCTTCAGTTTGTTGCAGATTAAATTGCATGTGGAACCCATTCTACTTAGTTAAAGTAATATTTAACTGAAATTGCAGGTGCATAGCTTCAGAGAATGATCCAGGTCATCTAACAAAACCATCCAAATTTCCTACAGTAGTCATTGAAGATTTTGAAGTAAATCTGAAGATCAGCAGAAAGTAAAGCTGTCTTCCCAACAGAGGCATATCTCTCTCTCCACTGAACACAGGTGCCTCCAGATGATGATATTGTCCCCACTTCAATTAAACCTCTGCTTCTGTCAAAGAGAGCATTAATATTCAATGTAGGTGCCTCTTTCTCATTTTTGTTCTCCTCAGATAGCAGCAGCCCACCAGAGGAAGGTAATTTCTACTTTTTGGCAGTCTGATGAATATGGCTGGAACTCTCCCTGGGGCCAGGAGACAGAGGAAGATGAAGCCTGTACATTCCCCACGTTCTAAGCCAGTGCCAAAACCACCAAGGAACAAAGAACCATGGATAAGGACATTTTCTCCTCTTCTCTCAGCGCTAAGCTACCAAACAACGAGGCATATTTATGGAAGTGACATAATCCAACTTCAAGAAAGGGTCACCTGCTATATACCCTATAGCCTGTTAATCAAGACATTCTCCAGCATTTTAAAGATGAGGATTCAATAACCTGCTCAGACTAAATCAAATAATCCTTTATTACCGTTCAGACTTCTTATCTATTACACATTATTTCCAAAAAACAGTGCTAGCATTTTAGAACATTTTTAGAGTTCCGGTACCTGTATACCTAATCCTGGATCACAATCCATTTGTTGGCAGGGTTGAAAAGGTATACCTCAAGAACTTTTAATCAGTCATCACTGACTTCCCTTAAGCATCCTAGAGATATTCCAGCTTAGTAGAGAGGCACCTAATGAAAGCTGCCATGTAAAGAGTTAAGCAGTCTTTGAAAACTGTTGACTAAAGCTTTGATGGTATCAGATGCCTGTGTACTCCAGCCGTATTTAAGCCAACTAGATACCATCTACAATTGTTTTGCATTCAAGTGGCTTTCATACTTTGAGGTGGATGTTTTTCCTGTGAAACATCTGGCCTTTGAATATACATTATTAGCCCTTTTTGGAAATAAACTGTTAAAATGCAAGGTAACTATCCACAGCAAAAATACCTCCAAACTAGCAACAAACACTACACATCTGTCAAGTCTATATACTGCTATCCCACAGTGTCCTGCTAGCTAGCTGAATAAGGTTATCTAAGTATCCTCTGTGATTCCTGGACCTTCCTGAATGGAAGCTTATTAAATTTAAATTTAATAGGTTCTTAAATATTTAAATTTTAAGTAAATGTTTAAATCTTGGTGGCTCATCAGGATCTGTCCTTTCATCTCAGAGTTCTGTCATAGTCTTAATAATTGACTCCATACTTGTTTATACAGGTTCTTCTTCCTGTGTTTTGACGTCTTCTAAATCCACTACTAAACCTGCTAGTAATTCAGGAAAACATATCAATTCTCCTGTCACTTTTTTCTGTGCTAATGCTATCTTGGCATTTCCTTTTCCATAGTCTCTTGCCAGCGTGTTCACTTGGTCTATGGCCTTTACTTGTACCCCGACCACTGCATCTTCATTCAAGTGGTGGCAATGCAAGGACAAACAAGAAAAAATTTTGAAATTCAGATTTTATTAGTGTTGCCTTTGTAGCAGCAAGTGCAGGGAAAAAAAAAAAGAATTTGAAACACATATATCTATATATCTATAGTTCACATTTTTATCAATTCCTTCAGCCACTAAATAATCTAAGTTCTTATCAGGTAACTTGGCAAAAGTACTATCTTGAAACACTGAAAAAATGAAAGACAAAGTAAAACATCGTACAAGCTTAATTCATCATGTAAAAGAACAAAAAATATCATCAATCATATTTCTGGACCGGGTTTCATTAGTTTCCTCAATTCTGACGGAATGAGAGCTATAATGCAGTAAATCATTCTAGTCATGCTAAACAGAGATTTAAAAAAAAAAAAGGAAAAAGGAAAAATTATTCTAAGTTTTGTTAAAGAATTCACATACATTATTTTATGGCCCGTAGAGTTCTACATATTTTGTACAATACTTGGCACAAAAAGTCCACAATTCAGAGAACCAGATTCTCTTACTAACAAGAATAGCAATGATAATAAAAATTCCTGAAGGAGAGTTTTATAACGTGCAAACTCTGACCAAGAAGTGTCAGGACTGAAAACACCATGGGCTACTAATTAACTGCAGAGTTCACAGCTTTGGCTAGCCCTGGGCAATATCATGCAAATTGTTTCCAGGACCTGAGCTACCAGCTTTCTTTTGAACTGGGCTGTCAGGGAGGCCTACCAACACATTCAGAACCAAAGCAGAAATCCCTGCGTGATCATCATGTGGCCTAGACATACCTCAAATGGTCAGCAGCACTGAAATTTCCACCGGGATTTTTTTTAACTCCAGGCATGTACTGTTTTAAGTTTTTCATGTATTTCATAACAAAGTAGCAGCACATCTCTTAAGATGTTTGGTTGCCAACACCGTCCTCATAAACTAGACATGCATTTCACAGCAAGCTTTTTTCCACTGTTTCCTAATGACTGATATTCCCCTATTTTCCATGAAGAGAGGTATCAATTTCAAGATGTGATTTCAAATTAGAGTAGACATGTATTTCATAGCTTGCCATGAAAATACCCACATATTTTGTAGAAGACTAAACCCCAGACTCACATGCCAGTGTGTTTTTCTCTTCTGCTAAGACACATATTAATTTTCATATTTCCTCCCTCCTTTTCCTACTGCATAGGTTTTCTAGTGATATTCCTACCATTTTTCTGCTGAACTGCAGCTAAATACTGACCAGTTTCAAATACAGGTATCTAAATCTAAGGGTATTAGAAGTAATGCACTATGGCAATTACACTTTTCACACTGAGATCTTAAGCTGAGTTTAGGAACACAAAGGTAGCCTAGGCTGAATAAAGAACCAGCATTTGGTAAAGACTTACTCTTCCCCTCGTGAGTGCTTCAATGAGTCTCCCAACCCCCTTCTCCCAATAGCCTTAAGGCATCTTCTTTACTAGATTCTAGATACAATCTAGATTTTTTACTAGATTTACTAAAAACAATCTCTGAAATACCTTGTACAGAACGCAGCACTTCATGATCATATCATATTGTATTACATAGCATTATGATGTAAGGTAATATAATTAAAATAAAATTATATAACATAACATAATAACATAATAGCTTTTGCTTGTAAATGCTGCTATCAGTCTGAAGGTACTATGCTGGTAACTAATCAATATCCTTTATTTCCTAGGTAAAAAGATAGTTTAGCCAGTAGTCTTCAGTGCAGAATGTAAGCTATCGCATCACAGAATCACAGAATCATAGAATCACAGAATGGTTGAGGTTGGAAAGGACCTCTGGAGGTCATCTGGTCCAACCCCCACCCTGCTCCGGTTGTATCCTTCTGGATGGTAGTGACCAAGAGTTGTCCTGGCTGAAAAGCGTTTGCATGGAGCTGGTTCACCTTCACTTCCTAGGGTTGGGTTGATATTTTTGAGAAGTGAGTCCATCCCAGTAGAAGATCTTAGAGAACTACCTGCTTCATGTTAACTTCCTTCCAGTCAATGCTTGGTGTGTGTAAACACCTTTAGCTATGTTTGCATCAGTGTGATGACTACAAATATGTATATGTGTATGTATAAACACACAAACACATATAGACAAACATATTTGAAGATTGTACGTGTGTGTTTAGATGAATAACATATATATAGCATTAATGATTGCTTCAACAATCATTAATTGGCCTAACAAGATGATGAAAGAAGAGGGTGGTGGGAAAGGTTCTCTTTGACCAGCTGTGTCATATGCTGCCTTCATAACATTATCATTTTGGTCTCATTATATTTATACCCTTAAAATATTGATATTTTTTCCTTCACATTTAGAAACCTAGAAGAGGACATTGGAGGGATTTCAAGATATCTCTAACCTCTGCTCTGACAAGTCATATATAATAAAATGTTCCCCTTGGAATCTGAAAAATATAAGCATGCTGGTTAGCAAAAACTTTAGCACTGAACCTTACACATCACAAATCAAAATGAGAAACTATTTGAAAGTTCAAATGTTTGTGAAGACCAAAAAAAAAAAAATCCCCACACCGTTTTTTTAGCAGGAGCTATGTGCGCCAGAAAGATTATTCTTTAACAGACAATTTAGACAATGAAGCCATTATTTGGAGGCTCAATATTTATTTGATGAAGGGAAATGTAAAGATAGATAGAAATCTCAAAAGAAGTTAGCAGCTCTTTTAAGTTTATGCATTCATAAGTATAAGAAATTATTCCCATACTTTGAAGTGTGGACTAGAATACAGATAATTTAAAATAACTAAGCAATAGTTCTGACAGAAACAGGAACAAATAAACTAACTGATTTGTTGCTCTATTAATCCAAGTGTGAAATCAAAACAGACTAGAAAATTTTCTTTTTAATTTCTTCTGTTCCTACTTCATGAAGAGTAATAACTCAGTCAGTCTGCTCAGAAAATGTTTTAAAGGGTCCACAATGGAAAAGAGTGAGTTCACTAGATATTCACTAGATATTGGGAATACAGCATATTCCCAGCACATATTATTCCTCCTTTGAAACAATTACTAATAGTTGAATAAATTCACTGTGCTTTAGGGAAAGTCGGTAACTCAGAAGGGAAAAATACCATGTTGCAGCTCTTAAATTACTGATTTTTGATGTCAAGTAAAAACATTATTTTAATAGTTTACTCCTTCAGTAGTCTCTGTGCAGAATACTAATAGAACTCTTAAATACACTTCAACAAGGAGATTTCATAACAAAGCAGGGGTTGTTGTGTTTCTGCTTTTAGTCTGGAAAGGTGAGGGAATTATCTGGCTTCTCCCTTACATTAATTTGCTTATATTATTTCACAAACATAGAAGAGTCTAGGGGCACCTATGCCAACTCTGGTTTCTAAAAGACATTTATATGAAAAGGTCAAATTATCCATGTCAGTGTCAATCTCTTAAAAACGACACAGTGCAATGAAGATAATTTTTATTCTTATTTTTAACTCTAGCATTGGTGCACATCTGGCCTGTGTCTGGACTAGAGAATTCTAAAAAAAATCATGCTGGAGCCAATACTAACTCAGCTGCAGCAGCGACTGATCTAATGGAGACAAGCTCTGGCAGCTTCTGCTGTTCCCACCAGTATGTCCCCTACTCCTTCCTCTTATGAAGAAATAAGCAGCACAGTCAGGCTGAGCTCCAAACAACTGCAGTAACCTGTACAAGACCAGAATGATCTTTGTTACGAGAAATATTATTGCATAGAAATTGAATGTTTACCATTTTTTAAACTACATTGGTAGAATGGTCTCGATTTTTTGATTAAGCACATTTGAACAGGATCCTTCTCAGCTTACTTTAACTAGGTACAAGGCAGATGTTAGGAATGAAGCAAGCTCCCTCTGTTATCAGTAGAGAACATCCAAAGGACAATTTTTGCAAGTAATCTTGGACAAATCCTCTGAAAATAACTTTTCCACTGACTATAAAAGGAGCCTAGATGCCCACCTTAGATTAGACACTTAATTTCAGTACAGTTCAAAGCAGGCAATGTCAGTCAAATCACATATATGTTTATAATTCCAATACATAATACATATAATACACATATATAATTATGTGTATATATAGTCTTTGTACATGTCTGTGTATGTAAACATATGGGGGAATATGGGTGGATGTGTGTGTGTATGCACAGAAACTCAAATTACAGCATCTGTACCTCCTAACTGCTTTACAAACAAACTAATACAGGTATACTGGAGCACACAAAAATACATTCTTGGATGCTTCAGTAGAAGCATGGTCTTTTAAAAAATAAATAAATCATCTTATATAATGAATAATCTAAAGCTTTTAGGCTAGGGTTCACCAGTGTACCAAAGAATATTTCCTTTCTGATCTCTGTTTCCATTGCATAAAGTTACACATGTAGTTAAGAGTATTTAATAATTCAGGCACTTAATCTCAAGACCAGTCATAGCATGAAATAGGACTAATGCCACACAAGCGTAAAAGAAAACATGGGATTTTAATCCAGCGACAATGAGATAAAGTCTTATTTATGTTTGGTGCTCAGTGAAATAATTTATATTCATAGAACAATTTTCTTTTTGCCTACACATGCTCCCCAATTGATATAATCTGTGTTCTCCAAACTTCTTGCTCAACTCAAACTGCATGAAGAGGATGCAAAAAGAAAAGTAAAATGAGGAACCAAAGCTGTCACCACTGCCATGATGGAATCAAATTTCCAGACATGTCATTAAAATTAGGAGCTAGTTGCCAAATTCTGGAGCCAGATTTTACACTTGGATACATGTACATAACTCCCACTGGTTTCATTAGGACCTATTCTTATGTATCAGAGAAGAGGGTTTGGCTTAAGATTTGTAATCATATCACATTAAAAAAACTTGTTCTTCAGGTGCAACCAGAAGTTCAACGAGTTAGCGTCATGCAAACCACATTATGTAAATATTTGGACACATTACTTTTTCTTTTATAAAACATTTCAGAGTGAGCAATGGGTCCTATTACACTACTTGTCTTATCAGGGACAGTGTTTCTTGCAAATGGTCAAGTCAAAACAGAACGAACAGCAGAGCTAAAGAACCATGAGGCAAAATGCAGGAAATAACGCATACTGAGATGAGTCATTGAAAAGCAGGGCGATGAGACACTAAAGGGTTCTAATAATTAATCTCCTGTTCTGTTCCACCAGTTAATATCAGAAAGAGGCTAAGAAATTCTTAGCAATACTGTTACAAACACTATATACAACACGATCTAAGTATTCCTTATCAAGAACACCTTGAATAAATCTCAGTAAAGATATACACAGAACGCATAATCAGTGCTAAGGTCGGAATAAGATTTACTGTTATTTGGGCAGTTCTCAGCATTGTACAATTGATACGAACACGTCTGTGGGTAGGATTTAGTTTCATGTTCAAGCACTTAAAATCAGGTGTGTATCACAGTGCACCTGTGAACTACGAATCTAATCTTACACTACAGATATGGTGTTCAATTCAATTGCCTAAACATAGATGTATGGTGTCTTCTGTAATTTCCAAGGGTAGCTAAGATCCCACACAGGGCTGACATATGAGAGACAGGACTTACGTGGCGTCTGGACCCTTCTAAGTAGCAGGAAAAGGACAAGCAGAATAACCTGGACAACTGTATCAAGGCCTTGGCCAATACACAGTCGTAATACGCTTCCATGAAGTGCCATTTGAGATTCCAAAGATGTTAAAAAATCTGTACACATCTGATGGATATGACTCAAGACCAATGGGAGACCAGTGATTTTCCACAAAAGCAGCTGGAGACCACATGGGAGACCTTAGGGAGTCTGAAATGGCACTGAATACAGATGTTTAACCAACTGCATCATGCCAAATGTGGTCTGGAGAGCTACTGGATTGATCCTAGAGTAGACATCCTGGGGGAGATTCATTTGCCTAAAGGTAGGTATAACATTTGAGCCTCCTTTGGGTATTTGAGAAACCTTCACAAGTCAGGCAAGCTATGGGAGCACATATGAGAGACTTGTGCTCTTCTGAAGCGGCAGCTGGATACCTCTCTGAGTCTAAAATTACACTAATCACCTATCAGCAAGCAACAAGCTGTATATCTATGTTAGATGAACTGAAAAGCTCAATACTGCCTATACAGGCTTCATTGACCACAGTGGGAGCTTGCATTGCATGTAGATTTTTATGCTGTAGGCACATATATTTGAGTGACTGAATCTGGAGTTGAAATTAAACCAATTCATTAACTAATATGTCAGATTCCAGTGCATCTGAATTGTTGATGGAAGACTGGACAGGAGTATCACCACTACAATGCCATGAAGTCAAACTTCATATCAACCAATACTGATGTTAGAGGAGATCCTTAGTATTCCTGTAACTCCATCTTACCTCTAAACTGTGATACATAAGCCATACATTTTAATGTCCCTGTACAATGACCCTTATTTGAAGCCCACTCTGCTTTATAATCATGGGCAGTGGCACTGAAAAAAAATAGCTTGAAATGACATGCAAAGGGCACAGAAACAACCTTGAGCCCTTGTTGCATTGAGTACAAGTTGCAAAGTGCAAATGTAAAAATTCTTTGTATTTCTTTCACATTGTTAATTGTTTTTACCCCTCATTTATTCCATCTAATGTGTTCATTAAACTACGCAGCTTAAAGCAAATAAATTTAAGGACTGTAAACTGAATAGATAAGTTTAATATTCTTAGGTAGAGACTTTATAGTCTCTTAAAATAATGCAAGAGCACAGATTTGGTCTTATATTTCTACCCTGAAAACCAGACAAATGCTTACATGAGAGACAAATAAATGTTTGGTCTATTGCAAATAACTAGTCTACACAATTTTTCATACTGTTGTATACTCGGGTAACACAGCCTAAAACTTGGAAGACTGAGCTATCTTACCTCTGTCTTTCTGCCAAATAAAAATAAATGGCTCGATTAACAGTTAGGCCTTTAACCAAGAGGATTTGAACGTGGAATCATTCTTCACTGGAAACACAGCTGGCACTATAAGTCTTTTTTTAATTATTATTTCTTCACTTTTACAAGCTAGAAATTGAAAAATTAAATACCATAGAATTAATCACCAGAAGGTCAGATTTTGCACTCACTTGTACCAGAATGCATCCAAAAAAAGGACTAGTGGAGGCAGTGTATTTACATATTTACATTAATGATATATTTATATCACTGAGAGGTGAATCAAGCTCAGTGGATTTAAAATGAGCAGGACACAGATCTAAGAAACATACATTCCCAAAAGAATTACATTCCAAGTGAGGTTGTCAAGACTAGATGATGAGAACTTACATGACAGTCCAAATAAAAGGATCCTGATGAAAATTATTCCAAGGTGATTTCAAGTCCTATGTAAGTTTACATCAGTGGAGCTCTGTTAAAGGCTCCAGCCAAACCCAGTGCTTAGCCACACAGAGGACCAGATGTTTTCATGTCAGCCATGCAGAGGACCAGATGTTTTCATGTTAACCTGGAAAAGGACTTATGTTAATGAGAGTATAATGAATGGGGTTACTTAGAGTCTAACTGTTTCACTGGCATGGGACCAGAGTACACAGTCAGCAGCTCTCAGTGTGAAATCAGTGACTATGTAAAATGGTAAATAAAAATAAATCACTCTACAGAGTGCACCTTCAGAAGATCCTGACAATTGCTATTTTTTGCCATTCTTTCATTCTAAGTGCCTGAATTACAGCCCACCACAATGACTATTCAGTAGCAAGGAGCTGAGGGTGCACGTTGCATGTCCTGGAATGTGATTGAGAGTCTTTCAAGGCTTTCTGAGCTGGGGGATTCCTGGGGAATACATGCGAATGTGTGGTGTGGAAGGAGCCAAGCATGGCACCTCCACACAGGGAACAACCCCTGGAGCCAAGTATCTCCCAAACTGCATCTAGGTCTTACGTGGAGAGATTTAGCTAGTTCACACTAACAGGAGCAGATATACAGTCTTGGGGCCAGGATCCAGGGGTGGCTTCGGAAGTTACTTTCTTGGCAATGTAAACCTAACTTATGTCATGTTTAAGACTGTGGTAGATATTTCTTGGAAAATACAAACTGCAAAGCATGAAGGTGTGCTCTGAAGCAGGAAACAAAATGGAAAAGTTACAAATGTAAAATAAAATACATAATGACAAAAATAAAAGTGTAGAGAGTTTACTTTGCCTGGTGTTCTGTGGTTTTCCCCGCAGTGGAAGGATTAAAGACTCTTGTCTCTAGCAGGTGAAGGGTCCACCACAAAAAAAACAGTCTGACTCATCAGATGCCCTTTGAGGAACATCCAGAACAAATACAGATGGCTGATAATGCACAGTATATGTCATCTACAGATAACGTTCAGTCTGAACACACGTTAGAAGGCAAGAACACTGAAATATGAAAGTAATTTCTTAGTCAGCCTGACTTAATCATCCACTCCTTCAGAAAACCCACAAAAGATAGTCACTTCCTATAGAAGTTTTAACAGAGAAAAACCCTTTTAAAATTTCCTGAGATATACTTTTCAGAGAATAATATGAAATGTAAACGTGCTGAACCAGTATATCCCACAGGCATCATGACAATCCTCTGGTCAGCATTAATTGTTTGGTTTTAAGGTGATTTTGAGGTAAGCAGAAACTCTGCAACCATTTTGCATGGTGACAATCTGCCCTGGAATACTTTTTCTTATCAGCTCTGTGTCTTTCTTATATGCCTTACTGCTGCGCACCCCAGCAGGTATCAGGAATGAGTGATTCTCTTATTATCTTTTTCCATGAAATGAGAAGCTTGCTGAAATAAAAATATTGCTGGCTCTTAGCTGCAACACAGTAGTTCTATGTACTGTAAAGGAAAGACTGCACAAGGAAAGTCGCTCTTTCTGGTGGTTCGTGTAAAGTTACCCAGCTACAGCTTGCTGGCTCTTCCTTGCCATTTCCCATTGCTAAGCCGCGTTACAAGGCAGCGAGAAATACACTGAATACTTCCATAGCGGTTGCTACAGGAATGTTATGTAGCTACAGATGTGAAAAGAGCTGGTCTGTGTGATGATGAGGGAGGGGAATGGCAATTCCCCTAGACAATCTCTCCCTCTCTCAGAACACTACAGAGATTCATATTCCAGAGCCATGATAAACTGTGGGAAAACAATGAATAATTGGCAGTCTCTTACAGTTGCTTCAGAACTCAGAGCTGCCATGCAGCTAAGTGACCTCTGCTTCTGCTAGGTCACCAAGAGGTAAATAACAGGAGAAAGGCAGTAAATGAAGCATTATTGTGCAGACTCTGCCTGTACTGTATCAGTTCTGTAGAAAAATAAAGGTTTCCTGTGTTCTCTTCCTCCATGGTCTCAATTGTGCTATTAAGCGCAGCACTACGCTATGCGTTGTGTGAGTTACTTTGCCCCAGGCTGAGCACTGGGAGGTTCAGGGAAACAAAAACGTTCCCAGAATGATGCGGTTTACTCAATGACAGCTTGAGTAAACTGCCTTATATCTGTGGCCTGGAACATATGGACTAACCGAGGGGCAGTCCCACGCCTGTGCCTTACACTGAGAGGCGGGAAGAGGGAAGCCTGGTCCTGCACTCTACCCTTCCCTTTCCAAGACATGTGTGCCTCCCCTACGCTTTTCCCCCACTTTACTCAGGCCATAATTTGCAACACCATCCCTCCAATGTAAGAGTACATTCGCTACAAGTCAGTGACTGCATTTTGGTATGAAAACATTACTGGGAGGACGGTGAAAAAAGGTATATCAGGCTGGACAGAATGCTATAGGTATATCCTGCTTCCAGAACCTGATCCTCCTCATAAAGAGCTAGTTTATATATACATGGCATTGTAGCATGCCTTGTGGTGATATTCTCAAGGAAATGCTTAGCACTTCTCCAGCAAAAAGAAGACTTAGAAAACTGTGATGTTTTGGTTATGCTCTAAACTCAAAACAAAGCAGACATATGAAACGCAGAATTACAATAAATAAAACTTTCTTGTTTGCTTTATTCCTGTGATTTCTAGTCAGTCTCACAGGTCATAATTTACAGTTTTTAAATGTTCAATACCCAGTACATCATATTAAAGTCATTTTGCTCCAGCAAAAAGGTGGTTGGCTTGTCAATCAAAATATGCAGCACGGTCAATATCTCTGCTGCCTTGAATCCAGAGTTGGGCATGATCCTAGAAGCCTTTATTCTTGCCAGTAATCCTCATACACGTGAACAGCCCCAATTAAATAATCAGGATTATTCACTTCAGATGAGATAGGTGTGACTGGCCCCTTATCTTCCATATTCTGAATCTTACCTCGAAAACTCATTTATGCATGGCTTGGCCACATTCGTCATTGAACTTCTACACTTCTTAATTTAAGGCAATCGCTCTTCCAGGTACTTGGGTCAGAATTGCACATTATATTTACACTTCCTTTGAATCTCAAATCTGCTCCACCCAGTTTTTCACAAGCAAAGATTAACCACTTTCGTGACCCACTTAGTCACTCTTTCTCCAAGGATCCAGACAGCATTTTATCCTTTACTTTTCTATGACAAATGAAATATCATATGCTTAATGGGAAGAAGGCAATACATGATTTCTCAATCTCAGGAGCAGATTTGAAATGGCCATAGCTTTGGGCTGCAACCCTGTTTTGTTTGTAGCTTGCTAATATGCAGCATAAATGCAAATGACAAAACCTCCGAGTAATGGAACATTTCCCATAAAAGCCAATGCATGCTACACTTACAGGCAGAACTATGCTGTTGGCCAGCAATATAAACTTAAGTAGTTCTTTTGTAGTCAGTTGTCCACTAGATATAGTGGACAAAGTACCGAAGTTGGTACGGTGGCAATCCAGTGAACAGGAAAGGCAAGACTGATGTATGAATGATGGAAACTGTATGAAGATGCATGTGTTTACAAGAGGAAAGAAGGAAGAAGCTGAAGAAAGAGCCCACAACAGATAGGGTATCTGGAAAATGTGTAGAATATCTGTGAGTATCTGAGTCTGAAAATATTTTTCACAGCAAGTTTATCTGACACAAAAAGAATTAATAATTCATTTAATTACATCTGGCTTTCAACAAAGTATCTGAAATCACATCAGCGCTGGCTTGGGTGGCCAGGCTGCTTTGGTGGTCACTTATTTTCCCATCAGAGACATTCAAGTTTATCTCAGATTAAAGTTCCACCATAATTAAATTTTATGATCTGCAACAGCAATCCATTCTCATTTAGACTGCTGATATATCACCCTGACATTCTGACAAGACAGAGAAGGTCTTGGAAAACAGGCCAAAAAATGCTGTGGATGTTTATGTACATCATACCATTCAGCTATTTCACAATGCATCGGCCTGGAGATATTTCTATTTATATTTTCATCGGAAATAAGAGGTATTTATTTTTGCCTCCAAGAACTGTTGATTAAATAATACTTGTCAACTAAACTTTAAGTTTTCTCAGTTTTCATGAAACAATCTGACAATTAGCTTTTTAAATGTTGAATTAGACTTTCTTGTAAGATGTCAGAAAAACTGTAACCTAACAACTGAGGCCTTATTAAGGATACCTATGCTCAAACTAGAGTCTTAGGGTTTAAAGTTGATTTGATTTTAGCTACTAGTAGAGTCAGCCACCAGAAAAATACAACTTCTCTGCATTTCATCTGGAGACATCTGCTCATGTACATAGCCCTTACTCAAACAAGATGTTCAGGGGGAAGAGTTGGGCATGCCATCCAGCCAGGAATGACCTGACTAGTACCAATGTCAGAAATATATCCTTGTGTCTGCCAGCATACAGACACAGAGGGAGCTGAGTGACCCAACTGAATACAGCTGAGCACGTAGTCACACCACATTCTCCTTCTTGCTTTGATTACAATTCTTATGCAGCAGGTATTCATGCTTACACATTTCCTGGGTACGTATGGCTCCCATACACTACAACTTCAGTTTGGTCCCTTGCAGTATGACTTTGTCCTTGTTTCCAGTCCCCTCTACTTTGAGAAACATTTCAATCTAATACATTCGCAGCTGGAAGATTCACTTCATCCAGCTGCCAGAAGAATAGCTCTACATATCTGGATGGAGTCCTAGTACTTGATTGTTTCCTAGGGGACCATGCAAGTGTCACACAAAAGCCATACTTCAGAGTATGAAACTCTTAATACATAAATCTATGCTTCTCAATTAGCAGTGACACCGTCACAAGAAAAACACTCCAAATGCAGTGAAGAAAAACTTTAATGGGGGAATTCTGACAGCATTTGTTGATGCACACACACTGAAGCTAGCCATGAGAAACTCATTGCCTGGCAAAACGTACAAGCACTTCAGTTTCTAAATAATTAGTGCTTGGTGAAATATTTGTGCACACTTATCATCATGTCAGAGATGCCAAGGCCAATTGAACGTCTAAGGCATTCCTCAACTGAGATGACAAAGGCCCTCCACTGCGCAATTCACGCTGCTATGGCTCAGTGAAACCTTTTATGTCACGTGTCAGACCAACATACTCAAATATATCTGCTCTGCATGACATTGGTGGCATTCCTTCTTGATAGCAATGGACTTTCATTTAGGCTGGATCTGTTAAAGTTATGTGAGCAGGAACGATATGAAGCCCATATTGAGTGCAGCTTACCATGTGACACACATGGTCTTTGCTTAGAAAAGCTTTCAAATATTTCTTTTATCTGTGGGTTGCTATTCCACTTCATTGCCACTTTAGTCTCCAAGGGACATTTCTGCTGTTTTCATATCTGTCCATAATTAGCAGGGGAAGACAATTTAATCAATTGTCGTGGTCTAACCCCAGCCAGCGACTAAGCCCCACACAGCCGCTCGCTCACTCCCCCCTGGTGGGATGCGGGAGAGAATCAGAAGAGTAAAAGTGAGAAAACTCGTGGGTTGACGTAAAGACAGCTTAATAGGTAAAGCAAGAGCCACACACACAAGCAAAGCAAAACAAGGAATTCATTCACTCCTTCCCATCGGCAGCAGGTGTTCAGCCACCTCCAGGAAAGCAGGGCTCCATCACATGTAATGGTGACTTGGGAAGACAAATGCCATCACTCCAAACGTCCCCCCCTTCCTCCTTCTTCCCCAGCTTTATATGCTGAGCATGACGTCATATGGTATGGAATATCCCTTTGGTCAGTTGGGGTCAGCTGTCCCGGCTGTGTCCCCTCCCAGCTTCTTGTGCACCCCCAGCCTACTCGCTGGTGGGGTGGGGTGAGAAGCGGAAAAAGCCTTGACTCTGTGTAAGCACTGCTCAGCAGTAACGAAAGCCTCCCTGTATTATCAACACTGTTCCCAGCACAAATCCAAAACACAGCCCCATACTAGCTACTATGAAGAAAATTAACTCTATCCCAGCCAAAACCAGCTCATCAATACTAAAATACCATGAATATATGACTAAACTGGATTTACGATTTTATTTCATATTACCAGGAATTCTATTATAAGCAAGAACAAACACCCTCTCCCTTTATCTCCAGCCCATCACTAAAGAAGAGAGCACTCCCTCTGGTATGTTCTAATAGCCCCGTGCCATGTCAGATATACAAAGCAATCATAAATCCACTTCAGCTTGTTAGTTTACTGCTGTTTTCTATCACCAGACAAGCACAAAGCAACTGGAATGTGTCAGTGAATCTGGCTCTAAATCACACTTCTTTTTTTCTTTTTCAAGTGGTATTTTTAAGCTGTGCCAAGTAATAGCATTCCAAGACAACCAGGGAAGAGAGTTACACCACATTCACTGACTTTCTAGCGTGTAGATGGTCCAATTCTCTGTGAAGGCCTGGCTGCTTGGCACAGTTTGGGCAAAGCAGTATAAGCCCAGCTCAGCTGACTAGTTAAACGGAGTTTACTAGAGTAGTATGTACAAGTATACTATTCCTGAAAGAAGTGCACCAGAATTCAATAATTCAATTTATTTTTTGTTTTATAAATATATTTTAGGGAATTAACTAAATCATAATTGTAGTGGAGGAAAAGTTTCTCAAAAATTTTCTAGGAGGAATAAGTTTCTTCCCCTTCTTACTTTCCTTTTATTTTGAAGTATGCTACATCTACATTTTACTGTTGTTTTATCAAGAGGAAAACCAGAAGTATATAAGCAACAGTCAGGAAGACAAAGCTGCACTATTAATCCAAAGTTAAAAGTCAGATCTGCAGCAGGGTAAAAACAATGCATAGAAGATGCAAAGACAGTGGCTGGTGAACCTAGAGAGACAAAATGTCTTTCTTTAGCAAGACATGGAAGCACATAAAAGTGTCTTTAACACCACATTCCTGAGAGACTATGCCCAATACCATAGTCAGACTAAATGAAATGGCAATTGCTCATCCATTACATTTGACAAGGGTGCTGCTGTTATTAAAAAAATCTTGTTTCTTTCGTGTGTCATTCTATTCCAAAGAAAACCATGAGAGTACCCCAATGGTTCATGAGACATCATGATGATATGAGTGCTCCTGTGACCAGGAAATGACTTATAAACATATGCCTTTTAAAACTATGGGACTTATATTGTTTTGCTTAATGTGATAGGAAAGAGCAACAATCTAATTCTGTTTTTCTCAAACCGTGGATAACAGTTTTAGTTGCTTTAAATAAATAAGTGGATCAAATTAGCTACATACATAAAGAAGAAAATTCTCAGGAAAACCAATACAAATACAATGTGCCAATGTATAGTCAGCAGCAACTCAAGTAATCTAGGGCAGGAGAGAGAATATTTATACTCGGAGCCAGTTACCACATTTGTCACTTAACTCTCCAGCCCAGCAGGGCTTCAAATACAGCCAGCAATTAAAGCTAGTTAGGCAACCAAAGGTTACACAGAGACAAATGAGGCCATAAAGGGGCCCTGCTTGTGAAAAATTTGGAGAATTACAGATTTCTTTTGTGTATATTCTTCTGCTCTTCTTCCACAGGAGATGTATTTCATAGGTATTTCACAGCGCTAACTTAGCGTTATATGCTTTCCTAGGGCAGTCTGAAAGAGAGGTAGTAAATTAGTGATGTAGCGGTTGGTAAATTTAACGGCCTGATCTCACAAAGGTCCAAGGGCATGGTCATCTTTTTCCCCATAAGCCTGTATTTTTGCAGGTCTCTAGTCCAAGCTGCTGCTCAACACAGGGGTAGCTCTGAGGTCAGATCAGATTGCTCAGGGCTGCATACAGTGGGCTTTGAAAACCTGACAGAGATAGCACAACCTCTCTGGGCAACCTGCTCCACTGCTTGGCTGCCCTCAAGGTATTGTTTTTTGGTTGGTTTTTTTCTTGCTTTGTGCTACTTGGTAGCTTTTCTGTTCTAATGTACGACTGTTGCCTCTTGTTTTCCTGCCATGCACCTCCTTAGGAGCCTGGCTCTGTCTCCTGATGACTGCCCTGTACCAGGAGGCTTCTGTTAGGTCACCCCAAAGCCATCTTCTCTCGAGGCTGAACAAGCCCACATCCCTCAGCCTTTTCTCAAAGGGCAAGTGTGCCAACCCCCTGGAGCATCTTGGTAGCTCTCCCCTGGTCCATTCTCAAGATCTGTACAATTGCATCTTCTGCATATGTGGCTGAGAACAGAATTTGGGTGGGAACACTCCTTTTTAATTCAGTATGTATTTGAAATACAGTTCTATGATCCAGTATCTACAAGAGTTCTCACTTAAACCTGACATCACACTGCAGAGCTTTCAGATATTTCTCCTTAGACTTTCACATCACAAATTAGCATGTCTCCCATGGGACTCCATATTGTATTCTCTCACTCCCTTGGGACTTTCACCTCTCTCCTCCTCTCTCCCTCTTTCTCTCTCTCATTCCTTCCTTCTCTCCACATCCCATCTTCCTTTATACAGAACACAAATTCCAAACACTTTTTTTTTAATACTTTTGGTGGGAGCACTTTCAAACTCACAAGGCTGTAAAATTGCAGCACACCCAAAAGGAAAAGCCACTTAGGTCCAATTTTGTTTTCTCCAGTGGGTCTAGGCTTGTTTGGAAGAATAATAATAGTAGTAATAGCTGTAATGCATCTTGAAGCAAGACCTGGCAATCTGTGAGACAACTTGAAATTAAAAATACCAACCAAACCAGAACAAAACAAAACCAATCAATCACAGTAATTTCTGACAGGTACAAAACATTTCTTTTCTGTGACTATTTTCAAATTGTTATCCCCGTAGTTACTTAACATTTAAAAAGAATAATTACCTTAAGCTGACAGGCTAAAACAATTTCTAACACATCTTAAGTTCATCATTAGAATTCAGAAGATTTCAAAGACCTATTAAAAACAGAAATATTATATTTCTTATGAAAGTATTGTTTAAAAATACTCAGTGTTATTACAAAGTATATACTATTTGGCAGCTGGTTACCCTCTGCTTTGGATAAGGAGTTCTAATTCAGCTTTAGGCAGGGAAAATACATTCTGGAATTGGCATGCCATTGTTTTATTTTGGTCCTCATTAAAATGAGCTCTAAGCTAGTCAACAAAGCAGAGAATGAATCAAGGCACTTATTGTGCCATTAAGTCTCTGTGCATTCAGAATACTGCTTCTCAGAGCTGAAATCTTTCCTTCTGTATCTGCACTCCTACAAGAAAAGTGTTGTACAAAAAAAATACTTCTACTATGTGCAGTCAAATCTTTAGGTCAGAAAGGAAAAGCATGCCTACGAGCATGATGGTCCAGCTAAATGGTAAGAAACAGTGTCAGGAGAAGAGGCTAAATTTCTCGTTGCTGTTCCCAGTTTACTCAGTGCCTGGATAAAATTAAACACAGCAAAAGTCCTGGTAGCTGGTGCCAAAGCCCATTGAGTTGTTGCGTAAAAAGCTTCATCATAAAGCCATGGGCTGTCCTTTTAAAGAAAGTGGCAGCAAAACCTGTCAGTGTGTATTATACATGCCCAGGATACATTAGTTGTATCAGGCCTATCAGGGGAGATAGGCAAAGGAATATTCAGTTTCCAGATTGCAATTCAGTTAGGCTCAGATGCTCAGCTCTGTTAAAAACAGAGTAAACCTGGGTGTAGTTGGAAACATGGAAGTCACACAGCGAATTTTCTAAGGCATTTGAGTATTTCAAGTTATGTGATACCTGAGTGTAGTCTTATTTGTGTGCTTATCATTTCAACTTCAACTCTCCATTACCTGTGTAATTCCTGAGATGTGATCTAGCTCTTATTGTAACCACACTATTTTTTTTCCTCTTTTTCCTTGCTTCGTTTCTCTTTATGGCAGATACCTACAAAATAAGGATACAAATGGTCACACAGCACTAGGAAAACAGCCCCTATCTGACCCGGCCTCCCAAAGTCGGGAGTTCTTTTCAAAGTAGTAATTTCAAAGGAGCAAGATAACTGCAGATGAACTGACCTTGTTTAAATATCTTGGACAAAACAGAATCACTTGTGCTGCATGCCAAAACCCATGCCAAAAGTGGTTCTATCTTAGGTTTGTAAATCTTTTCTTATGAAATCTTAATCTAACACAGGACATTTCTGCAACGGATTTTGGTTTCAACTACGGTTTTGTAATAAAAGTCATTTTCCTGAGAAACGCCTAACTGCTTCTACCCACAAGCAGGACATAAGTCTCTTTAGAGTTAGATTATGACATACAAGTTGGCTATACCTTCTTGGGAAACACAGCAGAAAGAAAAGCAATTCAAAATGAGTTTCATCAAGCCCCAAATTTGTCTGGTTTGTACTGTTTTATGAGGGGTCAATAGCCTGTAAACTTTGCTCCTTCAGTGCAATAACAAAAGCAATGTGCATGACAGGCTAAAGCATAAAAACTTTATGCAGTTTGCCTCGGGATTGTCCTGGCAAATTCCTATCAATTCTTCTTTAAAGCCTTGAAAGAAAGTTGGATAAAAACGTCATTGTTTTGTTCTCCAGTCATGACATGGTCTTGACTCTCATTAGACAATTAATCCCTTACAGAAGTCTAGTCTTAGTGGTCCCTTGGAAGTGAGACTAGCATGGGCAGAAAAAAAGAGCATTATATGTTAGCATCTTAAAAGGAATGCTATTAAGAGAAACAAATCAAAACAACTCAAATTTAGAATGATTTATTATTATATTGTGTCTCCTGGAACAAATTACAGCTTGTCACAAAAATTGCTCCAAATGCTTCTGTGGTCTGGTTTTAGATTATTGCTATCTTTTGGGGCTTGCTTATTCAAAACAGTAAGTGTTATATAATTAAAAACACTAGGGTACTCAGTATTTTACACTGACGAAGGACATTTTGGATCAGATTATGAGCTGTTCATTTGTTCTTTTGCTTGTCTCATTGTTGTTCTTTGGCTAAGACAGCATCACTTGTTTATATGCCTTGAAATGAGCTCATCAGTATAACATAACTAAGGACTTAGCCCTGCACAATGTCCTTAGTTCAGGGAAGTTCAGACAGGAACCACTGGAGTGTTTGTTTAACTGTTTTACCAGGGCAGGAAAAGTGATCAGCATATTGGCAGATCAAGTCCACCTGTGTAGTACTTTGATGAGTGAAAAAAAATTATATGAAACCTCTGAAGTTATCATGTACATTACACATTTGGAACAAGCAAGCATTCAGGATTTGTTATGGGAAGATAAAGGCAATACTTTCTCTCCTGTATTACTGGAGAGAGAGAAGAAATCGTAAAGGTTAATGATGGGGAAAGAAAAATTGTCTGAGATCCCAAAGAACCCAAGTAATTTTTGAAGGATAAAGAATGGAGCACATGGCATCACCAGCACTTTATTAAGGACATGTTCTAACATGCCCTTCTTGCCTCAGAAATTACCAATATATAATTATTTTGGGCTCATAATTCTTTTGTTGCTTTCTGCATTTCAGCCAAGGCCAAGACAAAAAAATGCAAAAAGCTTAGTACAAAAAGAAGGCACAATTGAATCAAATGCGTTTATAGGTTCAGAAGTGGAAACAGAAACAAACATGCTGACACACAGTCTTGCATAACAAATGAACTTATAAAATTGTGTACTTAAAAGACCATCAGTAATACGGAGGATAATCAAGTCCCCTAGACTTATTTAGGCAGCTATTGTTCACTTTTAACACAATTTTAACAGTAAAAAGGTAAGGGAACGCTGGCATTATCACTGGTAGTAGAAAAGGTTTCCATGAATGTATTAGGTAAAAAGCAGTGTGATCTCAGTGGGCACAGAAAAGATCTATCAAATCTTCCAAACTTACCACTTGTCACTGTATGACTTTTCCTCTGACAACAAATTGATTACTGCTGCACAGACCCTGCACCATGTGTCAAAAAGGACCTATTAAGGTCTTACTTCTGCAGTGATGGCATAAATGTATTTTACCAGGATCAGTATAATTTCCACCTATTCCACTCTGTCCACACATCTGCATATACTGAGATTAATCCTAATTCTAGTTCAGACAGTAATTTCATATTGCTGAATTGCCTAAAACAGCCTTTCATTTTCTACCCTCTCTGTAGGGTAGAAGTCTTTTATTGAAGCCCTATTCTCAGGGCACAGGAAAACTGCACAACCACATATGATGAGATTGCATCATGTCATTTAGGCTTCTCCTTAACTGCCTCCAAACATTGCAAGCATGAAATCCAGGCTATTCCCTGCATCTCCGCCTGTTCCATCCGAACATCAGGAAACACTTTTTGACTGTGAGGGTGACTGAGCACTGGCACAGGTTATTCTGGGAGGTTGTGGAGTCTCCATCCTTGGAGATACTCAAAAGCTGTCTGGACATGGTCCTGGACAACTGGCTGTAGGTGACCCTGCTTAGCAGGGGGGTGGACCAGATGACCTCCAGACGTCCCTTCCAACCTCAACCATTTCGTGATTCTGTGATTGTGTGATCTCCAATGCCAAAAAAAATGAAGCCTTATGAGGTAAGACTTTCAAAGGAAGGATGATAAGGAACTGGGTAAGTATAAAAAAAAAGCTGGGACAGAATAGGGAATTAGCGTAAATTCAAATATTTAGCATGAAAAGATATCTCAAGCTACATCTTATTGTAGCTCTTCAGTTTATCCTATTCACCGTACATTTTGCTACATGAGCCTGCTAAAAATTCATTCATTTGCATTTGCTATTTCTGATAATTGAGAGTGAGGGAAGGCACAGCAGAACACAGACCACTTGGACTCCTGCATGATAATCCAGAACAAAACTCACATAAAACATGAAATAACTCCCACATTTATATTATACTTTTATCTTTGTGATTTGGTCCCTATTAAACAGCCTGGAAACCTTCCCAAAGCCACTGAGAGCATCCACACAAAGATATCTGAAACGTGGTTGCTCCAGGTCTCTGTAGCAGTGAGATTTACCTATTGATGTCAGACGCAGCAGCTGTTTCAGATTTCCTCTTCTCCTTAATAACTCCATTCTCTGGTAAAGCCAAATTGTCCTTCCTTCTGGGTTGATTAGTGCTTCAGGTGAAAAACAAAAGTCCAAAGAATTCTTCACCCTATAGCATATAATCTTCCTTTTTGGTCCACAGCTCTCAAAAAGCTCTTTTATTAAGGTATTTCTTCGACTGCCTTTCAGACAGGATCTTTCTGTATTCAGTCCTGGATATCTGTGGGGATGTCTGAAGTCTCTATCTGCGTAATCTAAAATACCTTAGACACTTTTTTTTCAACTTCCTAGTTATTTCTTAAGTACTCGTCTTCTGATACCATTCAAAGAAATCTTCCAAGCCTTCATTCACACATCAGTTCAGGGGTCAGCCATATTTCATAATACTGGCATGAATTCATCTCACTGGAGTTCACAGGAGTCCTCTGAGATGGAACCTCAGATTTCCTAAAGATTTCCTTTATTTTCAGCAGTCTTGTAAAAGAAATATCTATCTTGATCTGCAAAACACCTGAAAAGCAAAGCCCTGTTCTGTTACTTTCCCCAGTAACAGTTTAGTTGATCAGCAGCTGAATCACACAATTTGCTATGGATTCACTTAATGTTACTTTGGATATTTAAAACCACATTACAAAGATTTGTGATGTTTCTCTCAGGTCACATTCACTTCAGACTTGGGAACTAGCTAAGTACTTAATGAAGTGTTTTCATACAGAAAATCATGGGCAAACTTTGGAAAGCTTGGATAAACCAACAGATGTCCAAATGATTATTTAAAGGTCATTTGAACTTAATCAAGCTGTGTTTCGTGACAACTTCATGCCATGAGTTTCTCTCAAATACTTCCTAACTTTGACTGCGCCAAAAATACATGCAAATAGTAATTTCTTAAAATATACTGACAGACATGTATGTAATCCAGCAGCAAATAATGTAACCATTTAAAAACAAAGTTAACCAGATTTGATTGGTTTGATCTTGGAAAGGATTTTAGTTCAATTCAGTTGGTGTTCTGAGTGATGGGTCTAACTGTGTTTCCTATAATCTCTCATCTTTTTTACAAAGTAAGTTATTTTTTGAAAGTATCGGGAATTATAATGACCAATCGGCAATCCGCTATGCTAAAGTAACACATTATAACATGTTTACAAAAGATTTTATGGTAACTATATGTCCTCTTTGCATGACAGTTGAACACAACAAAAAGAATGGTAGAAGAAAGAAATGAAGAGAAAGGAACAAGAAAAGAAAAAAGATGGAAAGAGAAAAAAGATCCACATAAGTTAAAAAAAAGGAATTTGGAAGGGCATGATTCAAATGTCTGGAATTACGTTAGGAATCAGGAGCTGATTAGTTGCATTAACAGCAAACTCCCATGATGGCTTTGTTGAAGTCACTAACACCTTTGCATCAGTTTTTCCATCTTTAATAAGAATATTTATCAGCACAGAAGTAATGGTTAGATTATCTTTTGTGAGATGAAAATTAATGCCCGGAATCTTACACCTTCAAAAGGCTGCCCAATTATTAACTAGCTTATCTAATCAAAGGGTCTTAAAGCATAAAACATCATGTCAAGATTCTTTTAATAGATCACAAACAGCCAATAAAAATGTTTTTTCCTCACATGTGTAGAAATAAATCATTTGTATAAAATAGAAATTGCCTGCTGTGCTTTTTATGAAAATAACAGTAGCACTTCAGACAATGAAGCTGAGGGTGGGACTACTAACGGTTATAAATAAACATTAACAACGTCATTGTATTTCCCTTGACTTCCACACTTGTATCTCTGGGGAAATAAAGGCCCTGTTACTTACTAACTTGAATTCCTGTCATTGTACTTTGGGAATCAGTTGCTTGAGATGAAAACCTACAACATATGCCCAAGGTTATCATATCTGGGGTCATTCACAAGCACCGATGTATAGTTGAAAAAAAATCTTTTTCTTTTTTTTTTTTTTAGAGAAGCACAGAAAGAGAGAGAGACCTGTAATAAATCAAGGTAAAAAACAAACTATGGGATGGCAGAAATTGTAGTGGAAAAGTGAAAAATGTCCCACAGCTTTTTTTTTTTAGTTAAAAAATAACCACACTGTACTGTGATAATCATAATATTTTTAAAGTTTTCAGCCAGTCCAAAGCGGTGATGTGTCAAGCTTTGCAAAAATACCAATTCATCATTTCTTTTCCAGTATCTTTCCCTCCCTCCTGCCACTACACAGTTAAAGTGAACTGATGACAGCAGAACCTTAAGCAAAATGCTTATCCCCTATTCTAGCTATTGCTAGTGGGTAATTATCTCTCAGCATTCGCTAAAAATCTACCCTGGGTCAGACAAAGCTGCTGCTAAACTTCTTCCATCAAGCTATAGCATTCCTTTCCTTCTGAAAATATCTATTTTTGTTTAGAAAGGACTACATTAATGTCATTACATGTTAAATTGCATTATACACATATAGACCCTTCTTTGGTTGGAATGGAATCCTGTTGCTCATGCAAATGGGTGACTGACTTGGCCCTGGTGGAGCCAAGCATGGTGTGGGTAAGGAAGGAATGGGCCAATCAGTTTGACAAAATAATGTCACAAAATGTCAGCCAGACTTCCAAGGTCCTGCAATCCCAATGCCGTCTCAAACATGGTCCGGTTCCTCCTCAAGACTGTCATTCAAAAGAAATACTTGGAAACATAAATGAAGAAGTAGTCACACAGGGACAGAAGGACACAAGGGCAATGGTCCCAGGCTGCTCTGTGGTGCCTCTCCATAACCAATCTGTGCTCATGGGTAATACATATATTCTATTTCAAGAAACTCTGAAGTCCTTAAGAGAAATAAGGCAGCACAGTATCAGCAGTCATTTTGGGGGGCTTTAGGTGTTACATATCTTGATGTCCAATTCTTTGCTATTTCCATTTGGTCAAAAAATTTATAGCTGTTCATTTAAAGGGGAATGGCCAAATGCCGGTGTCAGTTAGATGGTGGAATGGCAGCAGCAGTTTCTTCTTGCAATGTTACTTAATCTGTATAGTTAAGACAAGTCAAGGAAGGGTCTTTTCAATTTTAGTCCCTGGACTGAGGCCACATCTATAACAGTGAAATAAGTAGGCTCGAGCTATTCCCTGGCACCGAGGCTGGATGGCATGGGACAGCCAACATCAATACAGCTAAACTCTCAGATTTCAAGACAAAACAGCTATACACTAACTGCTTGTTGGGAATAGTTCTTGCCCCTGCTAACTCCAGAAGCATGCCCAGATGTTGTTTGGGAGGGTGACAGCTAGCCACTAGAGCTGTGCCATGGAGTATAGCATAATTTAACAGCATGGACCTCCAAATTCCTGTGCCTGGGATGTTCCCTGGGAATGTCTAGTTTACTTATACAGGTGTAGCCAGATGTTCTTGGGATGGTAAGAAGTGCTAACTTTCTGACACATCTGAAACAGTCTCTGCAGTGAGAATGTAGAAACAAAAAAGACTGAAGTCTTCTATTTTCCTTTCTTCTACTCTTCCTCCCTCATGCACTGCAGAAAAAGAGTAGATTCCAATCAGCTTTTTTTTCTCCATACTGATATAGCAAGAACCTGTTTTAGAAGTAATCTTGTTTTCACAGAACTATCCTCAGAACAGTTGGGCATGTTTCCCCTCATCTTCCTCAGTCTAGGACTGAGAAGGATGTGTAAGCGTTCTGTCTTCCGTTTTCCTTAGTCTGTCTGAGGAGCTGCTTCAGGAAGGTGCTGAGCAGCCTAGAAGACACAAGGAGCTGCACCTGTGGGGTATGCATGTGAACAGATCTCACTTTGTAGTTTCTCTAGGTGTCACTTTTTCAACATTGTAAGGAGTATCTATTTGGGGTTTCAATATTTGCCCAACTGGAGAACAGACTTCTGTTTGTGTCTTCTTTATGCATGGCCCAGAAAAGAGGTTCTTGTTATGACTTGGGGCCATTGTTTCTCAGATCTGGCCAGACACCCATCTTTCCCAGACATGTCAGACTAAGATGCAAAACAAGGGTTACCTATGCACGCCTGTGCAGATGAGTATGCCAGTGGTCAGAGCATGTTGATAAGTCCAGAACTATGGATTCATTCTGGAAAAAATACAGGACTCAATGACTATAAGAAGTGCACATCTATGGCTACAGATGAGTGAGAGTGAAGGAGGTAATCCTGTTTCAAAGAGAAAATAAAATTATTGGGTGGAGCAGCAAGGGTAGGAACCTATTATTATAGAAGTAAGGTTTATGAAGACATCAGAAAAGAGCTGGTTTGTGAAACAAGCCAAACCTAGGCGCAAATGTGCCATTTTGTACTAAGCATTGTGAAGCCCTATTGTGGCCCTGTATTTTCCAATCCACCCAAGATTGGGACATTTTTGAAATCTTGTAACATAATTTCATCTCCCGTAACTTGCAGCATCCATTGTGAACTCAGGAGAGGCTGAGCGATTACCCAAACCAAACCTTTGGAATTTACTATGTTTGTCCATCATTATAAGAAAAGCTTTTTCAATGCATGCCTTTGATGCCCTGTTGTTTTACATCGTAGTTCTAAACCCATTGCCCATTGTGTCAAATGCAGACAAATAGTAATGTGAATTTATTATATTGACAAAGCTACAGTGGACACTAACTCTGAGCCAACAATGTATTTCACTTGGAACCAAGTCCAGGTTTCAGGCCAGTTTTCTGGAGGCTGAACCCATTTTACCAGCAAGCACTTCAAGCACTGACTCTGTTGTCGTCAATTGTCTCTATTTTTCAAACTGGGCACCTAAGTCGATGCTAGGCACAAGGGACAAAAAAGGGCTGAAACAATAAACATTGCAAAATCCTAGCATATAGTTCCCCTACAGAATTTGGAGAACTCAATCCTAAGTAATCCTATCTGAAATGCTTTCATGCATATCTGGGAAAGGCAAGGCAAGGCAAGGCAAGGCAAGGCAAGGCAAGGCAAGGAAAGGCAAGGCAAGGAAAGGAAAGGCAAGGCAAGGAAAGGCAAGGCAAGGAAAGGCAAGGCAAGGAAAGGCAAGGCAAGGCAAGGCAAGGCAAGGCAAGGCAAGGCAAGGCAAGGCAAGGCAAGGCAAGGCAAGGAAAGGCAAGGAAAGGCAAGGAAAGGCAAGGAAAGGCAAGGAAAGGAAAGGAAAGGAAAGGAAAGGAAAGGAAAGGAAAGGAAAGGAAAGGAAAGGAAAGGAAAGGAAAGGAAAGGAAAGGAAAGGAAAGGAAAGGAAAGGAAAGGAAAGGAAAGGAAAGGAAAGGAAAGGAAAGGAAAGGAAAGGAAAGGAGATAAATAATTTGCCTCAGACAAATTCTACCCATTTAACTTCACTGGTGGGGCCTACATGTCCTAATAGAAAGGCTTGGGTCTGCTCTTCAGTTCTGAGGCCAACTGGCCTAGTTAGAGTCTCTACAGATAAGTCGTTTCACCTTCCAAAGAAGGGTGGCATCATTCATAGTACCTCTTGGGAACAGACCCTCAGGTGTACTCTCAAATGCTCTGATATCGTATAGGTAGCTATTGCTAGTCAAACCATGTCAGGGACTACTCTAACAACTCAAAAATACTGACAGTTGCAGAATAATTCATGAGCTCACGCTTTCAAACTGCCTAGTTTTCTAATAACATGATGAAAGAGACATCTAAATTAAGAGCATTATTGCTCTAACTTTCCTTTCTTGCCAATAGGCGAGATAGGTCCTTCAGATTTCATATGGCCCAGATCTCACTCTGCATATGTTGATCTTTTCCCATTGGATCTAGGGGTTCTGGGAAAACTGAAGTCTAAACACAAATGACTCAGTTAAGTTCGTACATTAGTTGGAACTAAACCAGTCCAAATTTTGCCACTAGTATTTATCAAACTATTTGCATGATAATTTAAAGTTCTCAGGTCAAAACCTGTCTTCAGTGTTATTTGTGCATTCCCAACAAAGACAGCCTAGGCCATCAAATCCATTCAACTTACTTTTTGTACAGTAATGATTTTTAGATTTTCAGATGTTCTGAATAGTTTTAATGATTTTGATGCTCCATATAGACAATTTCCGTTTATCAGAGAACATTGCCTTTTATTTTTAAGTATAAAAAATGTTAGACTGACAAAGTCTTTTCAATAATGTAGAGTATCCTGTGTCCTTTACTCATGACATATTTACTAAACCTGGATTTTGTCCAGCAAAATATACCACTGGTGCTAATTTATTTCTTTTGGTATCACTGTTTTTAACTTTAAGATAATTGAATACACCAAAGATATTTATTATGAAGGACCCTGTCCTGTCCCTCCAGAAGCCCAATGGGAGCGCTATTATTGATTTCCAGAAGAGTAGGATTGGGTCCAAATTATCTGAATCAATGCCAAGAAAAAGTTTGTTTTGGTCTGAGCTTTTGGCTAGTTCCTTACGCCAAAAATAGAGATAAAGGAAATGTTTCCTCTTGATCATGAATATTAACCCATTTGAATCAAAGTATGTGTTACACTCTGACTGTGACTTTAGAAACGGAAACTGTACAGAACATGCAACGAGCCATTGTCTAGAAAAAGTGATCCGAATTTACTGGTGGCTTAAATGGTGACTAAAGTTACACATGGAGAATTAGTTGGTTAGGAAACAGATGTTAAGAAGAGGAATAAATGATAAAAGAGGCAATATGACATCATCTGCCCTTGAGTAGATGTGAAATTTATGTGACAAGGCACAGAGAAAGATGAGGAATCTCAAGAAACACAACAAACACATGCAGGAAAAAGCTGCTCTTTTAAACTTATTTATCCTATCCTAAACCTTCTTCTAGCTAAAACTCAGACACTGGGCTTCATCTCATCTAGTTTTAAACATTTAGAAGCTTGAAAATTGAATCTGAGCTAGTCGCTATACTCTCACCAGACTCAAAGGTGAGAGAATAGTAGATTACCCAGAAGACAAACCCTCTGAGCAATCTTACGCCCTAATGTCCAGATGTAATTAATCACCTTCAGAGACAACTGATTTCATTCATGCAAAGAAATCTTCTAAAAGCTACTTCAGGTTTAGCATCTGTCATGCAGATGCCTAGCTCAGAAATTACTCTCATGCAGAGTACAGCTTCCAGCACGCTTTTTGCGGGTAAACAAGGAGATCAGGAAAAACAGAGCCCCATTTAGCCAGAATCTATCCACCATTGCCTAGTCATTGCTGAAGGCCTCATTTGCACCATACTCTTTGAAACACAACACAGCACTCCACAGACACCCTATGGCCAACCTACAGAGACTCATTAAGCTATTTAGATAGCTCTCCACCTAGCTTTAAAAAGGGATGGGCTTTTTTTCTTCCCTGCTCCACAGCTGCCGATTTCCTTACAGTTCAGGCTGAAATGTTCCATTGTTTTGCCAGATGACCCTTTCCCATCAGCTGCTTATCTTCTCCACTATCTGCATTACAAGTGGATCTAGCTCTGACTCTGTGAGAGCTCCATCTGCTTACATTTGAGGTGAGTGGCTCAAGTAACTGCATGTCATTCCTCCCTGTGCAGAGGGCAGCTCCAAGGTCCACCATAACCCTGTCTTCAAGGCTTCCCTGGAACTTGCAGGATATGTCTGTATCAGTAATTAGGATTAGCCAGGGACCCAAGGATCAGAGGCATGGCACAACTTACTTGCACACATCTAAATCCTCTTCCCCCACCCCATACACACCAAAACAAGGCAGCTGAGTCTGGATTTCTTACTGGAACAGTCTCTACAATGCATTATCCCCATAACACACCCAGGCATTATCTAGGCCAGCGCTAGCTGGCAACAGACATGACCACACTGCTGTGTGGGGGTTCTCTGAAGAGTGGTGAATTTAACCCATCTGTCAGTTAATAAGAAATACATGGAATTACCCTTTCCTGTTTGCCAAATCTTGCTCTTGTACAATAATGTTTAGATCCATAACTGTTCATGGCGCTTAACAGGCTGGCATGCTCTTGAAGCAAATCACCTGCCAAGGGGGAGGCAGTAAGTGGGACATGAAGCCCTCAGAAATGATGGTTGACTTACATTCTTAAGAACATATTCATCACTTCAGCTGCTGATATGTGCTAGGAACCGCTAATTACACATTTGCAGCTAACATGAAAAAGTTAGGGAAGGAATCCATTTCTCTAGCTGTTCCCTTCCTTTTTATTCCAGATGCAAGAAATATATATACCATATATATTCATGTTTCACCTATTGAGTCTGTTGGGGTTTAAAATGTTAAAAGGGGCAAAGGGGTTGCTTAAAATAGCAACTGCAAAAGGAATGATTAGAAAGGGAGTGGACTGTATCTTTTTTTAACAGTGAGGGCAAGCACAGAGATACATTGGCAGGCTCATTGCTGGTCTGAAGTATAACAGTGTTAACTAACCCCAACTGCCTTATAACATAAATAAGCAGCAGTAAATCTGCTCCTCTGCACTTATCAGTCCATATAAGGGGTTTAAATTTAGTAGGAATTAATTTTAACATTGTTATATTTGTACTGACAGGATACTTTTGGCAAATTGGATGTTACTACAAAACCTATCATACAGCAGAGAAAATTACAATTGCATTCTTAAATGTTATGGCATCTTATCTTCTTTGCCGTAATTCTCATGGCTTTTTGCTCTTTGCATCTGGACTCCTGGCATAACACAACTATGAAAGAAATGTGCATTTCAGTCAAGTGATTCAAAGGAAGGCTTGCATCAATCTATATGCACAGGAATCATGTCTGAGGGATGTAACTTGCATTTAACCAGGAAATTCCCATTAAAATAAAGTGTCTTGTTTGCAAGGGCATTCTGTGTCTAAAATAGAAGAAGGAGTGATCCTCATTCACGTTATTAGAGTAGGCAGGCAAGGCATCTGTAGTGAGGACATGGGCTAATGGGTTATCATTCTCTTATATTTAATCTAAAAATACAACTTTGGTACTTTATTTTTAACATAATAGGAGCAAGTTCATTCTGCTGACAATGAACAGAAATAGGGGAAATGGCTCAGATATAATGAAACCCTCTTTGACATTTCACCCAAATTAGAATGACCCTTTTGGAAGCTGCGATATTTGCACTTGCTTTTCTTCATTGTCATTTAATTTTCCTCCCCTAATTCTAACCAGAAACATAAGTGACGAGGAACCAAGAGAAAGATAGTTATTGTACAATTTCAGTCCTGACTAGAAACAAAAAAATGTAGAAATGGCCACAGACTGAGTTTTCAGCGGGTTAAAGCTGCTTCCAAAAAGTACCCAGAGCTGCATTTGCTGACCCAAACTGAATGCACACTCCAGCTAACACAAAGTAATACAATGCTGTGAATTTCTGTTCAGTTACTTTGCACATTTTACATGGTCCCATTCTAAAAGACAATTGCATACGAATGTCAAACACACCAGAGAAGAGGGACACGGGACACAGGAGTAAATTCATGAATGATTTGATCTTCTGTGCAGATTAATGAACACAGAAAGACAAAGGACTGCTAGAGTTGGGTTTGTAGGCCACCAGGAGACTGGCACAGTGGGGAATGAGAAATGAGCAGTACAAACCGGGAATGGTGAGAATGATGCAAGGCAGAAGAATCTTGAAAACCACAACATCTACTTGTCGTTTTTCAAGATGCTGAATATTTATGAATGTTAAGGACATTCTCAGTATCTGCAGGTGAAAAACCCTGGAGAATTTATTCCCTGCTTACAAAGAGTCTTTAGCAAGATAGACTCATGCAGACTGCAGCTAAGTTTGGAACAAGCTTTCTAAGACTTTCTCACCTGTTTGCATAGTCTTTCTGGAACCTAAAGCTGAAATTTCAGCACAGACTTAAAGACACATATTCTGCCTACTTACTACAGAATCACAGCCCTTACTCAATTATGGTGAAAAGACTATAAATATGTCCATAAGAAGATACTGGCTTTATGAAGGACTCGGAGGAGGTATAAGCCTCTGCAAATGGAAAAGGAGCAAGATCAAGTTTCCAGAGGTAAAAAATGAAACAGTAGAAGAAAGGTCAAAAAATTTAATCTATGAAGGGTAGGTGAGAGGATAGCAGCAATGTTTGAACATCAGTTTTGTCAGAACAGATTTCTGGGTCATGCTGTTAGCCTGCAATTCTGTGAACATGGAGGTCTCTCTGGGCCTTGTAATACATTCACGTCATATTCAGAAGCTTTGAAGCAGGAGAGTTGGAGAAGAAACCGGAGGGTTGCTCTGAGAAGAAACAGTATTCCATGGCTGTGGCTTCCAGTAAAATTCAAGTTCTTCTATGGAAAGATTTCAAAGGATGAGGTCAAGGCTGCAGAAAGTACATGAGATATTACAGGAAGAGATATGCCATAAGCACGATTTGAATGCCTGGATAAAAAAAGCCAAAAAGATCAAGGAAAAGTGAAGAAAGTCGCTTTAGAAAACAGTTAACAAAGGAAAGGAGGTAGAGCAGAACCTAGAAGACTATATTTGTACTCCATGCAAACTAGGGAAAAATGAAGTTTGCACTGAGATAGTGGCATAATAGGGAAGCTTACTTGGAAAATATGAATGCCAGTAGCAGAATGTCTCCAGCTTAAAAAACTGGTGGGTGGAGTTGTAAGGAGTTCATTTCTGACTGATGTTGGGGAGAATATGATTTTGCTGGCCTGGAAGCTTAAGAGAAAGAGATATAGGTACTCTTCTCTAGCAAAACAGAGAAAGAAGGAAGGGTCATGAAGGGGACGTCACAGAAAAAATGATACCTAAAGGTCAAGGATGGGGAGAGAGCTAAAAACAAGTTAGGGAGAACTTTTCCCTGGAGAAATCAAAATGTATTTTTGAGCAGGAAGTAGCTTTGGAGAGTTCCTCTTGAAACAAGAATACTCCATTTCCTGGAGATAAGAAATAGATTGCTGTTAGGAGCAAAGAGGTCCATTTCAGAGAATGGTGGCTTGATCTGAGAACAAATATGTGACCAGGCTACTAGAGCATCTACAGAGGCTTACTGTAGATCTGTAGACTCAGAAATAAGCAAGGTGATGTACTATTAATGGCTGCAAGTGGAGTGGGTGTCACAGAGCACAGGTCTGTGCAAGCTGGGTACAAGAGTTTTGGGCTCCTCAGTACCAAAGAGATTCGGAGCTACTGGAGAGATTCCAGCAAAGGGACACAAAGATAATTAAGGCATTGGAGTACCTCTCCTATGAGGACAGGTTGAGAGAGCTGGAACTGTTTATCCTAGTAAAGAGAAGGCTCAGGGCGAATCTTATTAATATATATAAATACCTGAAGGGAGGGTGCAAAGAAGACGGAGCCAGGCTCTTTTCAGTGGTGTCCAGTGACAGGACAAGAGACAATGGGCACAAACTGAAACACAGGAGGTGCTGTCTGAACATCAGGAAATACTTTTTTACTGTGAGGGTGACTGAGCACTGGCACAGTTTGCCCACAGAGGTTGTGGAGTCTCCATCGTTGGAGATATTCAGAAGCTGTCTGGACACAGTTCTGGGCAACCAGCTGTAGGTGGCCCTGCTTGAGCAGGGGAGTGGACCAGATGACCTCCAGAGGTCCCTTCCAACCTCAACTATTCTGTGATTCTGTAAAGAGTAGTGATGATAGTACCTGTGGCTACCAAACCTACTCAACTGAAGGACCAGAGACAGCAGGAGAAGATATCACACAAAATCACAGCATTTAGAAACCAAAATGGATTCCAGAAAAAACAAAACAAAGCAAGACAAAGCAAAACAAAACAAAACAACTCCAATGCACTTGGGAGAAGAAAGGAGAGCAAACTAAAGAAGAGTCCATTGTGTAGCAACAGAGTGGTCTGTCTTTTATGGAGGACTTGGAGGTTGCAAGTCAATACCTGTATGGGTTATGTTAAAGGATTATTTTAATAGTGGCTGTGCACCTGACCAAAAGAACCCACTTTGGCCTTTAAGCCCAGATTCCCCAGTGTGTCAAAGTAATGTAAAGCATGTTTGGAATGGAAGGAAAGATTTTGAAGCCAGAATCATCTTGGCTATGTCAGTAACAAACTCAGATTTTGAGGCTTCTTCCAGAGGCCACCTTCTATAAACAAAACAGCATCGGAAGACAGAATTCCTGTTTTCCCTTGGCTAACAGCATATGATCCTCTAGCACTAAATACAGACATATGTAAAAGTGACATTCACAGTTTGAGCCTTTACCATATAAAGGGAGAAGTCATGTTACTCCATGATCACATTTTTTTAATTGGTGGAGGCTAGATTTTGCTGCAAAATGTACAAGATAACAATAACACATGCTTGTTTTCAGTATATTAAGAATTGTATTTTATGAGGTCCTGAGAAGACATGAATCTATAGTAACTACAGAATGTCTATGTAGAATACAAATCCTTCAGCAGTACCTTGAAAAATGTAGTTAAAGTAGCCATCTCAGCAAGCAGCTGCACTGATTTGAAAAAGTGTCGTTTCAGTTCATTAGACCTGGGCCTCCCAAATGCCTCCTACCAAAAATGTGGTGTCCAGTAGGACTAGTAGTGTTAGGAGTTTCCTAAAAGGTATCAACCAGCTTCAGTCTTTGCTGATCGGCAGAAGAGACTGCTCTGACCTTCTCTGCATTGAGAGCTGACACGCTACCCAGCTATTTCCATGGCCAACATCCAAAACTGAGAAAGTGGCCAAGCTCTGTTTTTCCAACATTTGTTTGAAATAAAAGTGAAGAGCTTCTTCAAAGGTCTGGTCAGCGAGGACCTATTTGCACATATAAGATCTTTTTATGTCTTATAAGAGAAAAACTTAGAGCCCAAGGACATGACGTAAATCTGTAGAAAGCCTTTTCTAGGTCTCTATGAGCATTTGAATAGCTTCCAGTCATCCACATAAACAGTACTCCTACCTCTTGGGTATATGGCATCTAAACACTCTCTCTTGCTTATTTCCCTGGGTAAATAATTACTGCATTCTGTCAGTGCAGTTTGGTGAAAGTCATAGAATCATAGAATCATTTAGGTTGGAAAAGACCCTTAAGATCATCAAGTCCCCTCAAGGGAACAACTCTCGCCCTAGAAATGGAAGTGTCTCCCCCTCCAACCCGAGCAAAAGATCCCAGGGATTATTTTAGTTGTTAGGAAGTGCAGCCACATTACTGCACAGAAGGAGCCCTAGTGCCTCCTGGCAAGAACCGGCTTTCATCACCACTACTTAGGGCTGACCCCACAGTAACAGGTTTGATTTGGAGCTAGTTGGTACCATCCTGAACAGAGCCAAGCATGAAGCAAACAAGGAGCCTGTGGACAGCTAGCTGTCTAGCACCTGAGATCTCTCCCCAGCCCACTATTTATTTCACAGCATGGATTTCTTTATTGTAGTAATTTTTAACTGAATGCTTTTATTGGTGTTCAGCTTATCAGTACAATTTAAAGTCAGCATGTGGTGGTGGGTTCACGCTATCCGGATGAACGCTGTGTTTGTATTACATGGCCACACTTGCAGAAAAGCATGGATGAGTGAATCACTGCAGCTCTTGTTGAGGTCAGACATTTTGTCTGGAAATGAATTTAATCCAGACTTTAAAGGCTCGCCTGGAGTGATTTCTGTGCAACAACATAAACAATGTATGGTCAGTTATCACCTCCTTTGCACAAATGCATTCATTTCCCAGCAGCTGAAAAATGTACATTTTTTTTAACAACTGATCTTATCTGGGCTTCCTGGGAGATTCTGATCCAAACTCCTACTACAACTGGAATTTAAAAGTAAACTTGGTCACCTTTATTCTATTGAAGTAGCATGGAAAAAAGTGTCTTTAATCATTTCTGTAAAATTCAGAAATGCTGCTCTTTCAAACCTGCAGCTACGTTCCCAAACCTATTTTGGTAGCTTTTCCCTTAATAGACAGCGATTCAGTGTATTTTATACCTCAAGTTAATTACATGCTGCTGCATTAATTTCAGAACTTTAATTTACCTTGTGATTTCCTTTGCTGATGCTGAATAGGAAGGATGAGGGGAATAAGTTTTACTAAGTGGCATATTATTTTTAATCTTACAGTTAGATGGGAAAATAAAATTTCAGTTAGCAACCAGTCTGACTTAAAGGCTTGAACTTTATTCCACATAAAAATCCTTCAACTCATATAAATAAGGACTATAAGAAACAGACAAATGTCATCTTCTTAGTACAAATTTGATTGTCTTTCATCATTTTGCACCTTGCTGTTTTAAGATAAAATATGGAATAATTTACAATGTAATTGTAAATTGTAATTAAAACAGGTATCTGCATGCAAACTTTATGTTTCATTTGTGATATCTACTGTTGTTGTTTTATTATAACCTTCTATGATAAAATAAATATTGTTCCACTGTTTCAAGAATTGGGTATAACATCAATACACTGCAATTGACAGGTAACACTATAATTTACAGAAGTTGCTTAGCTTTGTAGAAGAAGAGACAAAGCATAACTACACATCACACTAAAAAGAATTTCATATTTTTGCATAAATTTAGACTAAGGGAAAAAAATGAGACAGATGTCATTCTTCTGTATCATCTGTCCAGTATATAAATGTGCAGTTACAAAACCACAATATCCTAATTTCTCAATTTCTCGAAGTACATTTATTCCTTTAAAATTGCCATTGGTAATGTTTCTGTGGTAACTTCTAAAACACAGAAAACTATTTTCTGACTTTAATTCACCTCATGCATCTAATGCGTGGCTCACACTGAGATGGCTATTCTTTCTATTCATCCCAGACTTGGCCCAGTTTGTAGGCAAATTTCCACCAGGTTCAATAAAAAGAAAAGCAGGCCTGATGGGGCAGATTTTCAAGGCTACTTAGTTACTGAACAAAATACACAGAAAATTAATGAGATTTGCAAAAGTACTTGCAAGCTCATGACAAAATTCCTGTCGATTCAATGAGTATAACTTGAATTAAAATATACAATCCTGTGGTGTGCCTCATGAGCTTGTTGATGAAAGGGTTTTCTGATGCCATAATCATGACCACTTCTCATTATTTATACTACATACAACAGAATAATCTTTAAAGTCTTTTGTTAAAAATCATTCTGGTGGTGATTACAAGTTACCCAGTCTACTTACTTTCTGTATGACACTCCAAAGAAAAAAAAAGTCAGAGCATTATCAGTCATTGATGAAAATGTTGCATCTGACTTATAATTAAAATAGTCACTGGCTCTTGTTCATAGAACTGTTAATAGCCGGTGGGATGGAAGGCAGTGGAAGTGCAGAACTTAATAAAATGAGTGTCAGGAGGATCTTTCAGATGGTGGTCCAACTTGCCCTGTTTTGTACAAAAGTGAACTTTCCATAGGACAAGGAGTATTTCTGCTTTCTAGAAAAAAAAAAGCCGGATACACTAGCAGCAGTTTGCATAATCTTATATAATGAATTCCATACAGATCAGGAAGGAATTTATTTCATAGCTTAATTAGCAAAAGCCACTTAAGGGGCACCAGTCTATTATATTTACAGATGTTTTTCTCTCGTTGCAAACTAGATTAATCTTGTTAGTTGCTTCTTCATTTAAGCTACTGTTAATTTGCCAAGATATCCACCATGCTCTCAGTGTTTAATTCAGTATTATCTTAATCCTCACACAAATTTCTGTGAAGCTGTTTTACTTTACTTTTTCACTAATTAAAGGAGACTTGCACCACAGCATATGCTGTTTTTAATTTCTCAAATATTCTAATCTCTGAAAAGCCAGAGTAGAAACCAAAAGGGTGGTAAAGTTAGCTAGTTTTATTTCCTTGACTATCCCATCATTTCTGATGAACAGTCAATTTTTTCGTTATTGATTGTTCATCATAACCACCAGTACTTATGAGAAGAGCTGGTCCAGACAAACTGCTGGCAGCCAGAAACAATTTAGATGCTTTGTCACATTGACCCATTTTGTGCAATACTACAGAGTAATTCTGCTTCAGGTATCAGCATCTGCCCAGAGTTCTGTATATACTAATCTTATTACTAACATTTTCTGAAACTAAATTGCTATTACTAAAACTTCTGAAGCTGAAGTAAGTGGCAGCAATGGTGTTGCTACCAAACAGTAGCAAATATATCTTGTGGAGTTGCACTCACAAAAATGTTAGCAAATATAACTCAGTGTAGTCGCAATCTATTGCTTGATGGTTAGAAGCCTGTGAGATTTAGCAAGAACCTTCCAAGTAAAAAGCATTTAAAGATAAAGGTTAATGCCATGTTAATTGGCAAGAGTTTCTAATAAAAATCAATACTGCATTTAGCAAAACATTGTTCACTTACAGATCTCTGAATTGGAAATTGAGAAAACGCAGAAGTGAAAACCGAAGACTTGAAGTCCCCAGGATTCAGAATACTATAGGGTTAATTCAATGTTCACACTTTTGTCTTTGGTAGAGGAATCGGCCCGGTGCTGCAAAACAGTCTGAAAAAGCCTGAACCTGAAAAGATCAGTCTTCCAGCTGGAGTGCAATCAACCTCCAGCTACCCTCATGCAGTTTAGAAGTGACTCTAGTGCCTTTATCTCACAAATACTGCAGTGTAAAACAGGGAAGAAAAATGAGCATGCCAGCTAAATTAGGAAATGGATCAAGAGTGATTAAATGGGAAAGGTGCTTGATATGGCAGACTTGTAAACAAAAATGGAGATGTGAAAAGGAAGCTAAATGAGGATGGGAAAAGGCTGTCTGCTACAGTGGCTCAAGAAGATGTCTGCAGGAGATGCTGGAAAGATGGGATAGATCAGCAATTTTAGGGAGAGGTTTGAAAGAAACATTTGGTTTGCAGTGTTTTCCCCTATGGGTTTGTCAATAATGTAGGTGAGCGGGTCACTTCTGTAACGAAGCATTTATGTTCTGCATATGATTAGCTTCCAGCATGATTAAAAAATAAATAAATAAATCAGGGAGGTGTACATACAGATGCTGGAAAACAGCTTTAACTTAAAACGCTTTTTAATTAGACATGGGATTGTTCCCAACCTTCAGAGGCTGTTCTTAGTCCCACAAAATCCTTACGCTTCACTGAAGGGCGCAAGGACTGGAGCGAGCTCGCCGAGATCAGATGCATCGCTAAGGCTGCCCAAAGCGGCACCCAGATAACCAAGCGCGATCACTGCAACTTCCGAACAGTCAAACCACCGTTTCTGATCTAAGAAGAGTATACAAAGTACGCCGGGTTGTGAAGGGCTTTAAAACACGGCACTAATCTCGTACACGCTGCACAAGCAGCTTCTCCAGCATTTTTGCCGCTCTGGATGTGCAAGGGGGCTGTCTGCAGAGGGAAACAAAACGCGGAGGGACAACCTCGTACCCAGCTACTGGGACCGGGTGTCGGAGAGGACAGCCGGGAAGAGCCCTCTTCCTCCCCGCAGGCGTCCTCTAGCAACGCCAAAACCCCCTGTAACAACCCTTCTGATCTGAACAACTGTTTCAAAACCCGCAAAATTACTTCTGTAGGCTGCCACCGTCAACCTGGGACTAGACGAGGCGGGCGGACCTCAAAAGGGGCAGGTCGCAGGGCAGATCGCCCGGTAGGTACCGACGGACGGAGGACTTCGGCGTGGGGGGGGCGACTCCTGACAGCGGCTGAAGGGAGGCACCGCAGGGCCGGCGGGCGGAGGGGCTGGGCTGGGCGGGGCTCCGCGGCGGCCCCGCGCGGCGGGGGGGGGGCGGGAGGGGGGAGGAGGGCGCGGGTGGGGTCTGGCCGTGACTGATGGGCCAGATGCGGTTGAATGTTTTAGAAAAGCGGGGGCCCCTGCCCCGCCGGCGCGGCTTTAGCCACGGGGTTTGGTGCGCGGCTGACGGCCGCTGGGTCCTGCCGCAAGCGCCCGTCCCTCCCGCCTCCGCGGCCCGGGGCACCCATCGCCGGCGAGCGGCGGCAGCCGGCCCCGGGAGGGGGCAGCCGGCCGGGGCGCGGAGCGCGGCAACCGGCGGAGCGCGTTTCCCTCGCTCGGCAGGCAGAGCCCCGCAGGCGGCGGACGGGGAGGATCGGATCGGCTCCGCTCGGCGAGGTGAGGGGGAGAGGAGCGGGGGGCAGAGCGGGCCGACGCCCAGCAGGTCCGGCCGGAGGCGACTCCTCGCTCCAGCCGCCGCGCAGGTTTTCGCCCCGGCGCTGCTCTGCCGCCTGCACCGCCTGCACCGCCGCCCGTCCCCGTCCGGTGGCAGGCAGCGCCCCGGCTCCGTCCCCGGGCGGCGGGAGCGATGGCGGCGACCGGCGGGGCGCGGTGTCCCGGCAGCTGACGCCCTGTCCCCTCTCTCCGCGCAGGTCGGCGCTGACGGCGGCGGGCGCCCGGCGGGGGATCGGCCGTGCCGCAGCGCCATGCCCGCCGCCCGACCGTGGCGGCTGCCCGCCCTCCTCCTCCTGCTCCTCGGCTGCCGCGCCGCCGCCGAGGGCGACGGCTCCCTGCGCCCGCCGGGCCCGGGCAGGCAGAGCCCGCCGGTGGCGGCCGACGCCGTCCCCCCGACGGCCGGGACCCCCGCGCTGCGGGGCGCCGAGCCCAACGCCTCCCGCCCGGCCGCGCTGCCCAAGGGCGGGGGGGCGGCCGGCGGGCGGCCGCGCTCGGCCTCGCCCCCCATGTGCACGGGGCAAACGGAGATCAAGGAGACTTTCAAGTACATCAACACGGTGGTGTCCTGCCTCGTCTTCGTCCTGGGCATCATCGGCAACTCCACGCTGCTGCGGATCATCTACAAGAACAAGTGCATGAGGAATGGCCCCAACATCCTCATCGCCAGCCTGGCCCTGGGCGACCTGCTTCACATCATCATCGACATCCCCATCAACGTCTACAAGGTGAGGGGGAGCCGGGGATGGGTCCGGGGGCGGGCGCGGGGGTGCGGCGGGCTCTCCTCGGGGCTCCTCGCCGGCCCCCGGCGGGCACCCGGCACCTCCGTGGCTGCCGGGGGGAAACGCGCCCCGCTTCTGGCTGGGAGACAGCATGCCAAAAACCTGCCGGAAGGTGGTATTCTGGTCAGATGTTGTCCTTGTTGTCCCACATGGCACCCCCTCTGTGCCCCAGTCCCAACCCTTTCAGCGGTCCGGGCTGGGAATGGGGCAGAGGTGTGCGGCTGGAGGTGGCCAGGCTCTGAAAGTCACCTGGAAACAGGTGCTGTCCTAGGGATAAAGGAAATAACTGCAGTGGATAAATGCGCAATGGGTTCATGGCTTCCCTCCCTTCCCCCCAGGAATGGAGGGGGAGGCACAGAAGACCCTCTCCGGTGGGGTGGGTACCACGCGGTCCCTCCTGCGCAGCTGGGGCAGGCTTAGTCATATACTTCCCGTGGGTCCGTACAGTCGCTGGTGGCATGGGGACTTTTTCAGGAGGAACCAAGGACCAAGGTCATTCAAACTGAGCGATTTGTATTAGTTTTATGCGTCTGGCGGTTGAGAGGCACGATGCTTTCCTGAGCCGTGAACCCTTTCCCCCGTTGGCCAGCGTTGCAGCATGGGCAGCTGACAGGGAGTGAGCCACACCTGCTACTCTTGCACCTTCTTTACTCTGCCCTTTGACGTGATAAGACTTGCCACGGAAGGAGTACAACCTCTGTCTCCTCTACCCAGCTTGCGCGGTCCATTTGTCCTTAGGAATTCATTGGGCGGTTGAATCCAGCCTCTAGTTACGATCACTCTTGGGAGGGATGCTGGAAATGACAAGGCATCTTCCGCCTTGAGAGTTTACAGTCTGGGTCCCTGAGCACCAATCACTTACTGCATAAAGTGAACATGAGAGCCTTCATCTATTCCTTCTCCTCACTTCGTATGCATGTTTGTAAAGTCTGGGGTTTGTTACTTTTAGCTTTCGAAAACCATGGTGAAGGGACGGGTTTTGAATTTAATCTTCTGTATCTGTAGTGATTACTCCCAGAAACTGCTGAAGTGGGAGAATCATGTGCCTTTATCCTTTTAAAGTATTGGAAGTATTACAAAACAGGTAACATCATAACAGTGTTAAATTCATGAGCCGGATAATTTGGATTACACGAGAGTTCTTCGATTTGGAGTTTCAGTATTTTCCATGCTATACATTTATCGTAGTTCTTGTGAGAGGCGTGTACTCTTGTGAGTGAGAGTGGAGTTTATGAAACAAAATACTTCAAGCTGTTTTGAAAAAACTGTATTTTTGTAAAAAAAGATATTGAACAAAAAGATTTTTTTATCTGTTCTCAGAAAAAATAAAAAAAATTAAATCAATAACAGCTGCTCAGTACAAGACTTTGCAATCTCAGTGACACTTACTGCAAAATTAATTTAATGATAACATGCAATAATATACGGCAGTCCTTATCTTGATTGAATGTCATCAAGTATATCATTATGAGTAGGTTGGAGCAGGAGGAATAAAAGGTCAGATTGCAAACCGATAAATACTATACCAGCTGCAGGTCCAGGATTTTTATTGTGCTATTGATAATGCTAGAAGCTAAGCAATAGCTCTCAGGTGCTAAATCTCCCACGCTGCTGCTCATCTTAATGAAGAGCCCATAATAAATTTTTATTATCCCTTACAATAATGACTGCAATATTTGCTGTTTTAAAAAAACAGGACTTTTGAATAAATGTGAGTTAAAACCCCCAAACATTAGACATTGTGTTTATTTAATCAAAATTAAGAGTTTGAGTAAGGTTTGAGTTGATGATAACTTTTCATCCCATTTAATTTCACCTGCAGAGCAACGTTATGAGGGAGAATGCAATCAAAAGCTGGCTATAATCACCCAGCAGTATGGGAAAAACAAAAGCTAGCAAAGGCTTGGTTTGTAAATCAAGTATACTTAAAACAGTTGTAACTTGCATTTGGAAACAATTTTAAACTGGATTAAATGGATCTTCAGAATTGCTACCAGATCCTCAGTTAGACAGCTGCGTGAAAAAGAATGTGAGAGAATTTCTCATGTTAATAAAATGCCAGCAGTTTACTCAACAACACTTGCAGTAGAAAGTGTGAAAGTGTCTGTGAATGCTTTCTAGACAGACCCATAAGAGAGAACTCAGAATTCGCACTAGGAGCAGCATTTTGTTAGGTATTAAAAGTGATAACTGCAAAAGATGTCCCCTGTGACTATTTAAGTTAAGTGAATATGTTAAGTAGCTGAAAAAATACGCAAATGAAAATTTGCATCTTTTAAATTGAGGGTATCTAAAGAAAAGCAGGTGTTGCCTAGATTGTGAGGCAAATGCAGTCCAATGTGTAGGATCCTCATTAGTCCATCGCACTTGACAGATTTGAATATTGATCAATACATTCAGTAGAAAATGGAAAGTATTGGAATCTGTCACATAGTCAGGAAACTGGGTATGCAATGAGGGCTTGAGGGGCGTTCAGTTCCAGCATGCGGAACCTGGAAGACCTTTTTGGCGTTCAGGGTCCTGGTAAACAATCTGGCTTTGGCCGTACCCCCAGAACTGCAGAATGGGAAGTAGAGAAAAGTCTGAGACAATCATTCTGCAGTACATAACGTTGTGGCAGTGTAGATACTTTGCAAAATCGCTACTAATGGGATGTGAAGGTGGTCCTATGCCTGGTCAACTGCTTCACTAAACAAAGTAAGCATATCTTTGTTACAAATTTGAGGCCGCAAACAGCAATTAAAGGTGTGAACATAAGGAGCAGAAGGATAGAGTAGGTAGTCAGTGAGCTTTTTGTGTCCTTCTCTGCACTTAATCTTTGGAAGACCAGACAGTGGCAGCTTGTACACCTGACAATACAGGTCTGCAGTTCTGGAAGGCTTATGCTTAGTTTCCCAAATTGATAAAGTTGGTAACTCCCGCGTGTAAGACACCAAAACAACATCAGGATTGGAAATTCCAAACTTACATTAGCTCTGCCTCTCATGCATGTATGTGTAATGAGATAGGAATATAGACTTAAAAAAGCCATAATCAAATAATATAATAACATGCTTTCTCTTCTGATATATAGACTACATCTCTCTCTCTCATTTTGTAATTTATTCTCTTACATTAAATCCAGTTTACTGTCATGTTGCAATGGATTTTTAACAGGGGGAACAACCTATGCTCTGCACGCTCTTGTGTGGCTTTCTGAACTCTGACTATCAATTTGCTATGACACAAATGACTGAGGAAGAATATCTACCTGGAAATACTGTCACAGGTTCTTCTATCTCAGAGCACAATGGAAGAGCAGAGTCAAAAATTTCCAGGGAAGGAACAAAAACTGGTCTTTATCCAAGCCAATGATCAAAGGCCAAAGTCAGCTTTGTAGGCAATGATTTTTTTTCAGTGATGTATTTTAGGGATTACATAAAAAAATGCAGTTAACATTATATAGAATTATCAAGCACTGGAAATAATAGAAAGACCAGATGAGGGACTGCAGACGCAAACTGGCCCCCTTGTTAATTCAGCTGTGCTCTAAAAAAGGCAGGATTTCCATGGAAATGTCTTTGTGATGACTTTACTAACTCTTGTAATCCAAGTACCTATACGGCATGCATCATGATAAAGCCAATCTTTTCCTAACTTTCCAAAAAAGCCAAGGTGCTTGTCTTTAGAAAACATTGTTACTACTCCATATTACAACTCTTGGCCACTGGTTCTTCTGATGTTAAAGATAACAGCCATTTTATTGGAAGATACGCATCATTTCCTTTCTTTCAACATCTGAACCACTGACTTGAGGTCTTGCAAAGCTCGTCTCAGAATTTCTTACACAACGTTTATTGATCTCTGACCATATTAAGCTAGAAGTCTTTTTCACTTAGGAACCCTTTATGGTCAACAAATGCAGCTTATAGGCACTTAAGAAAGATCTGAACTGTCCAGTGGAGGGACCTCTTTAGACTCTACAGGCAATGGGGGGTAACTTTGTTCTGCAGTTAGATGGGAACAATCTACTCTGAAGTCCAATATGTGAGATAGTGGAAATGTCTGTATGTTGTTAAAAGTACGCGTGCATAGTTTTCATGATAGATCTCCCAACTGAAATACGTTAGATGATGTCAGTATAGATTTGTAAGTTTAGAGTCGTTTTTTCATTATGTATACATTTGTTATGTATGCATTCACTTAGAAGATGCATGTGACAAATTTCAAAACAAGTTTTCATCTTACTTGTTTTTTTTCTTCTACCCTGTCTTTATGCTTCCCAATCTGACAGCAGCATGGCTTTCTTTTGATGCAGTCCTTTCACTGGGATTGTGAAATTGCAGAAATTTTTTATTTTGAGAACACATTATGGGGTTTCTGTCATTTTCAAGATGTGTATATGATATTACTTTATCTTAATTAAGTATTTTTTAAAAAAACGCGGTTTCTAAGCAGAAGTTACTAATACAGACACAGGAAAAGAAACTAATTGCATGCCTCGTATTAAGATTTACACTGTTTATTGGATAGACCCGTAAAACATTCTTAGCTTAACTAGGAAGCGGGAAATATATTTTCTTGTCTAGAGGGAAGATCCCCACCCTGACATCATAATTATTGTTAAATATTAATAACTTATGTAATGTTGTCTGACTTATCCCTGACCATAAGCTTAATTTCCTGGGCAAATTTCCTGTTTTGAAAACTGCGTGCTCCTATGAAATGCCAAAAAATACTTTATCTGCATGACCTCCCCGTCTCAGAAGTATCAGGTGAAAATCTGCCAGTCATTTCACAGATATATTGAAAAAATGTTGCTTGTGAATTAGGTGTACAGTTGCATGTCTGATTTCCTCTGTAACTAACTCTGCAATTCATAATTATGAAAATTGAGTCCTATCGTCCTGTGAACTAGACTTGCTGTGAACGCACAGCTAGGAGGAAGTACGAATTCCTGCTCTGTGTTTCCGTGTGCATTCATTGCTCAGGACTAGGACACTGATGTAAGTAAGTGCACGCTTCGCTACTTCTTTGTGCCTGACTGCAGAAAGTCAACAGTAGTGGGTTGGAGCCGTGGCATCAGCCTTCTGGCTGGTGGCCACAGCAGCTGAGCCATCAAGAGCAGCGTATCGTGCTCGCATGCTGGCGTATTCCAGCAGCGTATTAGGAACATCTTTTTGTTCCTACACAACCAAGAGGAAGCAGAGCAGGAATTGTAACTCACAGGTGTGTCTCTGAGTCACAACATCTCTTGGGGTTACTTTCATAGCTGTGCAGTTTTCACATCAGTTTAGGCTCAGATCTGTGTCTGGTCTGAGAAAGCGTTGGCTAGGAGTGCATCAGATGTATTGGTTCTTTTAAGTATGATTTCACTTCATTCTGCAATGTGTTCCCTTTCCTTTCGTTCTATTTCATTTCATTTCATCTTCCACACATTTCTGTGGCTTAGCAGTTAAAACTTTGCCCATGTAAAATAAGTGACTATAAAACATTGGAAAAGGTCACTCGGAATACAGCCAGTGGTAGACTTCTCTTGGCATTTTACTGATGAAAACGCAACATTATTTTTTCTCTTTGCTGCCAAGTGGCAGCATTTGTCATTTGTAAAATGGCACTCTTGGTACAGATACCCTGTTATGAATCATAAGAAAATCGTTTCACCCATACAAAATTGCATTAGACTACATCTGTACTTCACTAAGAATAATCATTGCTCTTGTCCACAAATATGATGCTCCTGAATACTTCACAGTGGATTTTCACTGTACTTTAAGGCAGTGTTTTGAGGAGATGGCAAGACAGAAGACAAACAATAAGGAATTAAGCAATCAGCAATTAAAACATTCTACTTTTTTCCTTTTGCTCTCTTAAATGTTTTCAAGCTTTTGCTGCAAAGCATGTCATTAACCACTTGCAATACCATGATAGAGAAATTTGTGACTCATGCATTAAAATGCTCAAATTTCACAATATATCAGCTGCAAGAGATAAAGGACGTGTTTTTCCAATCCAGTGCAGACAGCTGTGTGTCCATTCTGCCCCTGATTTAAGCTGGCTGAATGCAAGTAATATTTTGATGTCATGCTAAACCCAAGCTAATGCACCCTTTCTCTCAGTAGACCGCATTCGCTCCCGTGCAGCGCCATTATATATAATCCAGCCATATGGGTCCCAAACTGGAGCTGGCTCAAATCCAGTCAGCTTGGAGCACAGGTGTGACTGCACCTGAGAGATAAGCATTAGTTCAGGGAAATCTCCGACATGTGGCTGAACCGTTGTGATTTAGGGAAGAGAGACAGGGAGTGTCTTGCACGTACACCAGCTAGTTGTAGCTAAAGTCTTGAACAGAATCTGCCAACAGAAATTTGACCAAAGCTCTGAATTTTAGTTCAACGAAGAAAAAAATATTTTAATTTTTAAGTGCTTTTTTAATGAGTCATCTCTGGTTTAATATATACACATGTACAATATACAATAGATACTATAGACAAGTATACAATGTACTTGCTACCCAGTCCTTGACTTCTATAGCAACTAGGTGTGGTAGGCTGGAGGTTCACTGCCTGATTGATATAAACTAAATTAGTCCAGGTGTCATTTAATTGTCTAGAGCGTACATTTAGAACACCTGTAATTATTCACATTGCAATTTTAATAGTAGTTTGTAACTATCACCCCCTTAACAGCACTTCAGAAGAAGTCTCAGGGAGAGGCTTTACTGAAAATACTTTAATTACAGACTGAGTTATATTCCCGCATCACATAAGCAGAAGGTACCGTATGGTTATTACAACCTCGTCCCTACTTCCTCTGCTTTATTACTTTCCATAAAATTCTCAAGAAACATAAATCCTTAGAATTTATTTTTCTGCTTCATTTCTGCAGGAGCATTATACTTTTTATCTTACTTAAGTAGACATTGAAGAAATAGATCAAAGCTGGGCCATGTTACAGTTTTCCTACTGCTGTTCTTTTAAAGATCCCATTTCAGCACAGGACTAAAGCAGATTTTTGAAGGTATTCTGGTATCTGAAAATACTGAAAATACTGGTGGGCACTTCATAGGGATTTCCAAAAGCACATGGTCATGAAATGTACTTAACTCCATTTGTGTTAAAATGATACTTAAATTATATCAGGGCTTTTCAAAAACTGTTGTGGACCACGTAACTGTTTATCCTTAGATGCACATGTATGTGTGCTTAAGGACTTTGCTGAACCAAACCAACGTGAGCAGTCAACTCCGTGGCTATCTTCAATCATTTTGGTCCCCAGCAGAATCTATACAGTATGGTGATCTATTTCTTCTTTTCTTACATCCCTGTTAAATGAGATGTCTGAGGAGACCTGAACCAAGGGAAAGATTTTGCAATCTCTTTTGGGTAGTTACCATTCTTCTTTCCTCTCCTTTTCCATTTTGTAGCCCTCTATCTGCAACAGATCCAAAAGGCCTCATTTGAAGAAAGTTATGAAAAACAGAGATGGGCTTAGATAATGTAACTAATTACAGAAACTCAGACAGTTTACTTTTGTATATAAGGATTGCAACTATTTCTTGGCATAACCTCTGTTCTGGAGAGTCTTGTTTTTGTGAGGAACTGGATGATTTGGCTGCTGCTGTGGTGTATTTGAGCCATCAGAGCAGCTCACAGCAGAGTACAGAGATTAAATGTTTCTAAACTAAAGCTACAGGCAAACAGTTCATAGCATCAGCTGTGAAGAAGGTGCTTTCTGTGTCCAGTAAGTCTCTCCCCTAAATCAGCTAAAACGTACCGCTGGGAATGTGACAGAAGATTTCCATTAAAGTGTATGACCCGAAGTGCAATTGAACCAACTTAAAATTCATTGTGCTGTTTTCTTTGTTCTGTAGCACAAACAGGTATGCCGAATGTGCAGATAGTCTTTTTGGTATTGTAATACAGAATCGTTGGAAAACTGGTCAATAAAGATCTTCAGTGTGGGATTTATCTGATCTGTCTTTACCTGCTGCAAAACAATTAGTTCAAACTAGCTGTTTAGGAGCGTCCGGTGGTCCCTTCCTTCGTTACCAGATGATCAGCTAAAACCTGTGGGATACATTGCTTTCCAGTGTTGCCTGACTTCTCAGCTGATGGAGCCTAGACACCAAGCTTCAAATAAACCCCACCCCAGATGTGCATTTGTTAGCTTTGTCCCTGTTCTGATCAGCCTCAAGTTATTTTCTTTATTTCTAGTAAATCGAGAGTTAGTTGGAACATATAAGAAAAGCAATGAACACTCAAGACAGATAAAGCCAATACAAGAGGGAAATCCTCACCTGCTCAGTCATTTTTTGCCATAAACACTGGGGTTGTGAAGTTAGAAACAAAATGAGTGGAGTTTGTAGGGCTTGAGAAGTCAGGACTAACCCTTTATGCATATATCCTTGCCCAGCCAGGGACTGACTGGGATGCTACTACCTAGTTTTTAGGACACACACCTGGGAGACTCCCTTAGTCAAGTTCTTCTTGACTAAGTTTTGCATGGTGGAAAAGAAAAACAATTAAAAGAAAAGTCTTATGTTGCATCTATGGGAATTATTTTTAAAAAAATTATTAATTTCTAATTGTTTTCTTTTCACAGCTGCTTGCAGAGGACTGGCCCTTTGGTGTCGAAATGTGCAAATTAGTACCCTTCATTCAAAAGGCATCGGTGGGCATCACAGTGTTGAGTTTGTGTGCCCTCAGTATAGATAGGTGAGACCCATTTTTTCATCAAACTCTGTAATTTCTTTTAAATACGGGCATTGGTTCAAATTCACCTTTCCACTCAGCTGATATCATATGAATAAGCTGAGTGTAAGCCAGTTAAACCGGGTGGGTTTTCTTATATTTTTAATTCGCAAATGTGTGTTGCTTCAGGTATCGAGCAGTTGCTTCTTGGAGTCGCATTAAAGGAATTGGAGTGCCAAAGTGGACTGCTGTTGAAATTGTACTGATCTGGGTTATATCAGTGATATTGGCTGTTCCAGAAGCTATCGCATTTGACATGATTATGATGGAGTACAGAGGAAAGGATCTTAGAATATGCCTGCTTCACCCCACGCAGAAAACATCCTTTATGATGGTAAGACACTGACGTTTATAAAAGCACAGCTCTCCGGAACAGTTCCGTGGATCTTCTCAGTGTTGTGTGGATTCTAATGTGCACAAGTGTATGTGAAATGTAGGTGAATATAATGTTCAGATGAAATGCTGACAAATTCCTGAGGTATATCGGTTAAAAAAAGAGCATTCAGAAACTTTTGTCTTTTTGTGGGCTTTGGGCATATTATTGTCTTGTCCCGTTTTCTCATTTGTAATGTATGCCTTAAAGAGATGCTTTTCAGGACAGTTATAGCATAGTTTCCAACATTCAACTCCTAACAATGTTTTTACTTTTGTTTTCCTTCTAGTTTTACAAGCAAGCTAAAGACTGGTGGCTGTTTAGCTTTTACTTCTGTTTGCCACTGGCTATCACAGCATTCTTCTATACTCTCATGACCTGTGAGATGTTACGAAAGAAAAGTGGGATGCAGATTGCTTTAAATGACCACTTAAAACAGGTAAAAATTTATCCCTGACAACTCTGCTGGCTGTAGAGAGGATGACAATAATACCTTTACTACCACGTCATTATTCTGTTCTTGTATAATGACTTCAAGATTACTACTAAAGAGAAGTTTCCTAACAGTGGTGCTGCTGAACTCATACAGATATAGAGATATAGATATTGATATCAGATCCCTCAGAAACCTAAGATTTTCACTGACAATCACAAAACTTCTTTTTTTCTTGTTTGGTGTTAATCCTTCAGGTTTTATAGTTTTTCTTTCTTCTGTAGAAGAACGAGAGCTGGATATTTTGTAATGAAAACTGAGGTCGTGCTGTAATATAGAAGCTGGTGCTGGAAATTTGTTGATTATTTTGAATCAATTTCATGCTGAAGTATAGTAAGGTTAGCAGTATATGTTAGCAGAACAAAACACATTCCAAAATACATTCCAGGTTAGTAGTGCACCAGAGACAAACATCATACGTCACTAGAATTAAATTACATTTGTACTATAAAGTATATTTGTGCTCCTTTCCTCTTACCTTGATAAAGCTGTAATTGAAATCTCTTGGGGCATTTAAAAGAAGACCTGAGATCAAAGCACAGGAAAATACAATTGAAAATAAGCTGGTATTTGAAAGTGACTGGGGAGACAAATATGTTCTTCATTTTAATTTAAATGACTGTTTTTATGTCCTTGATTTTTTTCATTTTATTGCTCATACTTTTTAAAATTAGAGATACAGAGAATCAGTGCAAGACATCTAAAGCAATAGAAAAGATTAAGTACATATTCCAAGAAAATAAGGTATTATGATGTTCTCCTAACTCCTATTTTGATAGGGGTTTTATTTCATTTATGAAACATTTGGATGTTAGAAGACAACAACAATCGAGAGACAGAGAGAAACTATAACACTGTTCTGTCCAATTTTCTTTTTCAGAGACGTGAGGTGGCCAAAACCGTGTTCTGTCTGGTACTTGTTTTTGCCTTGTGTTGGCTACCACTCCACTTAAGCAGAATATTGAAGCTCACTATTTATGATCAGAAGGACCCCAACAGATGTGAACTTTTAAGGTGAGACTGTAAAAATAAAACGCCTGTGCGCTACTGACATTCTCCGTGAGCATATTTGGATTTCCTAATGAACTAGCTTACTCTGTGTGTCTGAAGTTCTCTCTGCTTCTTCATCCAGGACACTCTGGTTTCACTCCAGTAGCAGAGTCAGGAAATTATGAGGAATCCCATGAACACTGGGCTTCTGTCCTGTTTGCCTGTCTTCTCCTGATCCCTTTTGGGACTGTCCTACTGTCTTACGGCGTTATGAGGGCCGAGGGGGAATTTCTGTCCCCGTTTTCCCTTTCAACAGAACAGCTAGGATTAAATCTGTGAAGAAAACCTCGTGAACGTTTCCTCCCACAAGTTAAGGTGGTTGGATCTTCTGAAATTACTTTCATGAGAATGGTCTACTGATTCAGACTTTATTATTGAGCACAATTGTTACCTCCACGAGTTAATCCTGTTGATATAAGCCCCTTTAATATTACGTTTAATGGTTAGTCTTGGATGAATGAAGCTGAGTCCAATTTTCATAGCTGTCAACCTCTACTAAGCGTTTTCAGAGAAAATGAGAAGTGTCTCACTTTCTTTAATTTCCACACAGCTTTTTTCTTGTGATGGACTACATTGGTATTAACATGGCTTCACTGAATTCCTGCATCAATCCGATAGCTCTGTATTTGGTGAGCAAAAGATTCCAAAACTGCTTTAAGGTAAGAGGCTGCTGGGAGCTGCTCCTCTGGTTAAAAGGTGATGTCAGCAGTAAAATTCATTCCTTAACATGCACAAAGTGTTTTAAATGGTCATTAAATTTTACTTAAAATTTTAACTGGGTCATGGTAGGTGTTCTCTCCCTCTCCTGCTGAAGCTGCACAGAAAGGAATTAAGGGTTCATAGGGACAAAAAGAGAAAGCAAAAGAGAGGAGTGTACAATAAACCCTCTCGGCACCATGCTAATCAGTGCTACATCACTTCCTGACTGGAGCTGGCACCCAGCCACTTCGAGAGCACTGACAAAGCAGACTCGGACCGCGCTGCAGAGATTCACGTAGCCATATCCTCTGCAACCCAATGGGGAGGGCGCTGACCCCGGGTTCCCCCCATCCTGACTGAGCGCTCAAATCAGTAAGCAAGTTACGTAAGGCAGAGGGTGCAAGGATCCACTCGTCCCTTTCCAATGCCAACATTTTATGAGACAGACCTGTTTGTAGTTTTGCCTCGGTTTGAGTGAATAGTCCTGGGCACTAATTCTCCACGCAGGATCTGAGGCTCTGGATCGCATGTGGATTGCAGCCCATCAGTCCTTCAGCCTTCATGCCTGCTTGGAAAATGTCCAGATTTGGGCTTTTTTGTGGCCCCTTACTGTCTTCAGACACTGTGTTTGGGTTCTTACATTGCCTACCACAAATTCTTAGATTTTTCTTTTCTTGCCAAGCATTTAACTGTTGGCCACTGCTAGGCTTATTGCCTGGCTCTGTAAATTTCTTACTGGCTATATCTTTCCATCAGAAGTCAGTCAGCTCTACATCTAGTAGTGTTAGGGTATTTCCCACATAATTATGACAGCACATTGCAGAGGCTTTAATGTCGGTCTCGTCTTCCCTGTCTACTTTGCCAGCTCCCTGAAAGAGTCACTGGAGCTGAGATAACGTAAGCGATCTCTAGCATCCTGAGCGTGGAAACAAGTGGGTGTGTGGGATCCCAGATGGACTTCCAGCACCCAAAGGCCAGTCAGTAGCATCAGCAAAAGGTCTGTTCATACATTTACATCTAGTAAATGTATGAACTGTATGTACATTTTCACCATTCTCCTAGTTCTTCCCCCCCCCTCAAAAAAATCAACTAAATAGCATCATCTTGCTTAGAAAGTATAGATTACTGCGCAGACATTTTTTCCAAGAAAGATCATCAGAGAAAGGACAAGAAGTCTAATATTTTCAGATGCTTTTAGAATTGCAGACCAGAGTTGAAACGGTATGTGTGCAGCCATTATTATATATAACTCCATGTAACTCTTCCTGCCCTCCAGCGCTCAGGTTGCTAATGGCACATCCCAGAAGTTAGTGGCCATTTGAGCAACGCAAAGGTTAACTTTGTTTCTTTGCTTACGCTGTAATCCCAAAATTGCAGCTTGCACACTTGCCATTTCCTACTGTACTGCTGAAGAAGGGCAGCGTTTCAGTGCATTTTGCCACATGTGCAAAACAAAATGAGGTAAAATGTTTTATTCCTTTTATTTTAACAGTCATGCTTGTGTTGCTGGTGCCAATCCAAAGATCTGTTGTCCCTGGAGGAAAGGCAATCCTGTTTAAAGTTCAAAGTTAATGATCACGGATATGATAATTTCCGCTCCAGTAACAAGTACAGCTCTTCATAAAACAAGCATAAAAGGTATATTCTCTTACATTAATGCTGGTGCCTTTTTAAGTAAAAGTGGCAATTACTTTTAACAAGATGGTAACGTTTAGAAAAATCTAGTTTTGTGTTTGCACATAAAAGGTTATAGAAAAAATAATTGCCCCAAAACTGTGTCACGTTCAAAATCATGGACGTTTTTAAGATTGTCATATGAAGAAAAGCATAGAAAGAACAAGTCGTTGTTAGCACTTGAATACTTCTGAATCAGCACTTCCAAATGACCCCCACTTCCTGTACATTAAACGATCATTTGTATTCGCTATAACAGTTGCAGGAACTGAAGTCACAGTAATTACTAAGCAGTATAATATAATGTTAATTGGATCAAAGCCATTATATATAACTCAATGTATTATCTTTTATAAAGGAGATTAACCACCATCACTATTGTGTTTTTTTTTTTTTTTAATAAAACGTGAAATACTTTGTAATAGAAGTTTAAATGTAAAAAAGTAGAATTTTTATCAGGGGTATTATAGAGTTAGCTAATGAAAATATTAAAGGATGCAGTCAAGTCAAAAGTGCATTTCACTCTGACGATTGGTTTTACCTACTGTTGTTAGAAGCGACCTTCTAGGCCTCTATAAATACCATTTTGTAACCACTTTGTGTGTTCAGTGCATTTGGCAGCACTTTGGGTATGGTCCATTTCACTGTTTCCATGTTATTCGTGTTTAATGACAGCGAAGGAGAGAAAAACACACCAAAAGCAAAAATTAATACTACTAGAACCATAAAAACAATAGCTAGTATTGGAAACCAGCTATTTTTAACTGAAAATTGATTGTATCCCATGTAAACAGCGGGCATTCAAGAGCCTGAGGGTTCTTTACTAGAAACACTTTTGCGACAATTTACAACTGGTTTTGCAATCCAAATACTCTCTTGGGTCAAAATCCTTTAGAAATAGCAGGTAGAAAAAATGTAACCTAGGAAAACAGAGGGAGAATTTGAACTTCTATTTTAATTTAGGTTTAAATCTTCATAAAGAAAATAATTCACGAACTGTACTTCTAGAGAACAGTACTATGTAGCACACTCGTCTTCATACTGTTTTAAAATGTTATAGTTCTGTAGTTCCATATTTATGGGCTTAAGAAGATGTGTGATTAGTTTCTGCTTCTGTAAATAGTTTAGTGAAGCGTAATTAATTATAAAGTATTAAAATACGGGCAGGACCCTGTGAGAAAACAGAAAGATAAAGATGCCTGTAGTAAACATGATGTGTGTTGCCGGGAGCAGTGCACGTTTTGTACATACATGACAGGTCATTCTTTGGCTTTTCATTTCCTATTAATGTGTTACAGATGTCCCCAGAGACTTACTAACATATTTCGTGCACTAAGGCACGAGTTTTTCAAGAAAAAATGGCGTATAACATGCTTTTATAAAAGACATGTTTTCAATAGGCATGGTATTTTATTATAATAAAAGTATTTATCAAAACTCAGGAATTCTTTTTTTATTTCCAAATTACACATGTAAGGATTTTTACCTTTTTTTCCAGTCTTTATTAACTTCAGATTTTTTTAATAAACCGCCTTAAATATGCTCAGGATGAAAACAGTTTTCATTAAAATGTTCAGCTGATGTTGCCTTAGATGGGTTTCCTCTCATCTGACTTCGGGTAGCTACAGCTACCTTGCAGACCACTAAAAACAGGAGAGGTGAGCCCCATTCCTGGTGTTGCCCCATCAAAAGCTAGTAAGTGTATGCTTGCATAATCAAGCTGAGGACCTATGCACATGCATTTGAGCATGGGCACGTGTGTGTTTGTGTGTGTGAGTATGTGTGCAAGTGTGTATGTTGTCTACCATTAGGTTGCTGTTACCATCTTAAAGCAGCACATGCACCCAACTGCTATAATGCTGAACTTCTATAAATATAAATCTATTTAAAGTTTTGTTCTTTACATTTTTACTTTAACTTTCATGGTAACTTTCTCATGGTAAGCTGTGAATATCGCTTCACTTCACCCTGCCTGCATCTATTTCTGTGAAATGCGTTTCATCTGTTAAGGATGGATAATCGATTAGATCCTAAGTTTGATACTGATCAGTGTTATTTTCATCAAGTTATATCATTATAATATTGTACATGTACATTATTGTTATTTTTATTTAAAATGTAGCGGTTGTATTGGCAAACGTGTAACATTTTTCATTTTTTCCTTGATTAATTCTTTGTTAAGACGAGTCCTGCTAAGTCAGACATTTAGGTTTTGTAAATAAAGACCATATGTACTGCCCACTTTTCTGAGTTAATATATACGCATTAGTACACTTTTTGTCTTTTTTGCAGTATTTTTCAAAGCAGTATTTTTACTGAAGCTCTCATTTCCTGTAATAAAAATTTTCCAAACATCTGCTCTCATACAGTTCAAAGAATACACAGGAGAGCTCCAGTGCATCTGTGTTCTAGCTAAAATTAAATCTCTTAATACTGAAGACAGGCATTTTCTAAAGTCCTCAGTACAAGTCTATTCCTCCATCCACTGAAACCAACGAATGTTCAGTCATTCGATTCAGTTGGAGCAGTATTAGGGCACAGCAATAGCTCTTTAAAAAACCTAGCTGATATTTGCTACCTTGAATAAAAAAAGCTAAATACTCTTTTTTTTTTTTTTTTTTTTGACAAAGGAGTTGTTTAGAAAAGTTAGGAAAAGAGGGTAAAACCAGCTCGTGGGGTAAAATGGCCAGTCTAAGGCTCTCTAAGCCTCAAACAGGGGGTCACAGGTAGCAGAACAACTGCAGAGGCACGTGCATCTTTATAGGAGTTTGACGTGCTTGCCCAGAGTGGTGTGACAGAGTAAGAGTCATCTGTCCCAATGGCCTGAGGAGTTGACACAGAATGGCTTGAGATGAAAAAAATAAACTTGTAAGAAACTACATCACATCTCTGTGTCTTGGCCTTCAGGTAGTAGCTAGATTTTACTTCCCAGCTGCTCTGAATTCTGCCTGCACACAGCTCGCTCAGGCTTAAGAGAGGGCATTTCAGACTGGGTGGACTGAAGTGATGATACACTGGTACTGCACCTCAGAGAATCAAATGCAAAATTTGATGGTTATGGAGCATCTGCTGTGAGCTGTGGCATTTCAGTGTCCAAAACAGCTCTTAATCAACACACGGTTGGCTTAGCAAGTGAATGTTGTATGTACTGAAATAATGTTAAAAGGATTTTTTTTAATTGTTCTGTATAGCTGTGTAAAATAATTCTATATTTCATTTTCTGTGGTCACTTAAAATAGCAACTTCTGTGGTTCAGACAGTGTAAACATACTAAATTACCAATAAAATATTTGTAATTTTGATTCATTACAAAAAGATGTCTGACCTTTTTTCTTCTAGGAGGTCCCATTTAATTGTTAAACAGTGACAGTGATGTAAAAAAGAAATCAGCAATTCAGAACTAAAAAAGCTTTTGAGTGGGATAGTTTTAGCTGAAAACTGGAGAGAGTTCAGACTTGCATACGCGTTGCAAAATTGATGTTTATTGGAACAATCAGTCATGCCTATCTTTGCTCTGTTTGTTTTTGCTCAAAATGTCAGTTGCAATCTCTTCTCTACACGTCCATATATAGTCACAAATCCTCCTGTGTTAGGGACATCACAGATAAAAGGCACAAAACTTTTAGTTCATTAATTTAGAAGTGTATGTGCTCGATGCTGGAATACGCCTCATGGAAACCATCATCCCTTTGTATGCTGACAGCGTAATTTTGTGCGTATTTCAACTTACTTTTCTTAAAGCAGTGGAAAACAGTATCAGACTAAATATGCAGTAGCTGGTCAAATATATAACTTTATATGCTTGCAGTATCTATACATCTCAAAACATGTTTGCTGTTACTGCTGTTTTGTTCCAAATAGTTAGGTTTCCTTCTGTTTAATTGGTGGCCTGCTGCATCCATGTAGATTTGTCTTTTTTCATGGCCCAGGACCTTTAGCACATAGTTTCAAGTTTCCTGTGCCTGGAACAGATGCACCTGTAGAGGTGAGATCCCTTGTTAAGTAAATTCTCTACTTAATATCTCTCTCATGGCCTCTTCACTTCCTTTCCCGTCACCTTATGCTATGGTCCAAAGTCTTCCCCAACCACTCATTACAAAGAAGCATTTTTTGCATATTTCTTTTGAGATCCTACAGTTTTCTACAGGTAAGCCGTAGTCTTCACAGCCCAGCTAACTTACTCCCTTGCCACAATTCACTTTTCTAAGTATTGGTCTCATCCACAGTTTTGTCTACTGCGGTCTTGGCTCTTTCATTTAGGGGATTAACTGCAGCTTGTTGTCAGTTTTCTTAACACACTAGAACTTGCATAGCAACATGAATATACACGTAGCTTACGTTCTGCAAACACTGACTCACTCTAACCACTCTTGAGAAGGGTGGATTTAGCACTCTGGTGTTGGTGGAGCAGGATGGTCCAACTGGCAACCCGTGGCTGGGTCTGGTCCATAGAGTGGTTCACTTTTTACTGTACCTTCCTACAGCCTGCTGCTCAGACCATCATGTTCTTGTAGTCTGCTCATGAAGGCCTAAGAGTTCTCCATGTACATGCTGTGCACTTCTGTTCAAATTTCTTATCCAAGTTGCTGAACTCTTACGCAAGTTGCTGAATGGGTGTCCCCATCAGGAGATCAAGAGAGACAAAAGGACTCAAAATGAGTCTTCTGTGTTCTGCTGGACACCTTTCTTCTCAGTCAGCAGTGGTAAGATTACCAGCAGTCAGATGGTTTATTGGCTTGCAATTGCTGATTTAAAAGTACTATCATTAAAACCCTGGCATCCATTTTGTCTTGTAAGTCTTTCTAAGTACTCTCACTTAGCTGTGAAGCAGGTCCCAAAGCTCACCCTCACCACTGAAAAGGCACATCCTCCTCAGTCATCTTTCCTTCTCTTGAACAAGAAAACTTATCACTTAGAAAGAAAATTCTACTGTAATTACGAGTAAAACCTTCAAAAATTGGTATCTTAAACCTCCATGAAATCTCCGTGACAAGCCAAAGATGTCCTGATTGTGGGAGGAAAATTCCTGGAAGGAATTTTACTGTCGTTATGTGGTAACTAGTTAGATCATACAGCTCAGCAGGGAGCTATGCGTATTATGGGATTTGAGGCCGCATCAAAATTTTCAGAACAGTAATGTGGAAAATACCACATTAATACCTAGATGATGCCTGTCAGTGGATCTCTACAATTATAACTTCAGTGTTGCTGTGAAACTTCCCGTCCCCTGTAGCCACCCTAGAAGAATGCTCTGGAAAAAGTGGGAGTCAAAACGTGAAATCAAGTAAAACCTGAAAGGAAACACTGGTAAGGAATTAGGGTAACCATACCTTCTCCACAAATCACATTTTCCAGAACTTGCTTCTTTTGTTTTTTTGCTGTTGCAGGAGAGAGATGAAGGGGAGTGCTAGTTGCCCTTTTACGTTTTCATGACCTTCATTTCCCAAAGTTTGTATTAGTGGCTCACAAGTCTGGTTACCCTGAAGGAACAGATCAGTGGTGAAACTGAGGGAGTCAGACAATGGCTGTCATTTGAAGGTACCAGGAAAAAGAATAATGACAAATCCCCAGGATGCTCACATCTTCACAAGAAGGACGGGTTCAACACATGCCCAGCCTTTGCAGGGGCAGGAGAGGAACATGCCAAGCTAACAAAGACAAAACTGGTGGATTTGGTAAGTGTTAGTTGGAGCTGCAAGTGAGACGGCAGAATTCATCCAAGCTGGATTTTTTTTCTCTTTGATGAAACTAAACTGGAAAAAGCATCGTAATTGCTAATCGGTGTTCACAGTACCAGACTGGAGCTTGCCAAAGGTAGAGGAAGCTTGTCCCTGAAATGCACCTACAGCAGGTAGCACATCCTACAGATTTGGCCCCATTGGTCTCAACTTGCTAGCGTAGATGTATTGTGAAAGGTTCACTTCTGCTGTATTTCAATACTTGACAGCTGCAGTAATCGCACACATACACTTTTGATAAATCTTTATATGTATACATATATATGTATACATATACATTTATACCTCTCTATATACAAATAACAAACATGTAATATAAATTGTGTAATATACAGGATACTTTTCATTAGTTTTGTCTGAAAAAGTTGTTTCAATAAAATAAAGCATTTTTACAAAACCATATTGATCTGAACAAAACCTAGCCCACTGTCTTTGTTTTAATATCACTTTGATCTCATATTTTTAATACTTTAAGAGTTTTTAAAATATATTTTGAAACAATTTTACATTACTTCATGCCATAATACGAGGAATGTAAACTGTATGTCACACATGTGAACTATGAAGGCCTGCCTAACTATTGGACTAGTCTATTGCATTTTAAAATTTCATGTTCAAAAGCATTAGTAGTAAAAGCCACTGAGCACTGACAGAAATATTTCTGTTGTTTTCTGATTTTGGTATCTGTTCATAATAATAAAAGTTTGAAATACTGACAAATCATGCACTACTCACTGAATGACAAAATTATGAAATGTAATGAAAATCTGTATAAGCATTTATTAAGTGGTATTCCTAATGAAACCCTGAAGTTCCAAAGAGAAATTGTTATGAAATAACTTTGTAATTTTGTTACCTTAAAAATTGGTAATTTAAATATTCATAACTTTTAATTTTGTAATTTTTATGACCATTTTCTGATAATGGAAAAGTGCTTTTTTTTCCAAGAATTTTAGAACTTTGTATTTTGATAGGACATGGAAACAGGCTGTAAAATGTGACATGAACCATGAAATTGATACTCTGTTTCAACTACCCCCATAGATTATGAAGATATTTCCTGTAGGACTAACTACTAAAATTCTCTTGTTAAATTTGTTCACCCAAATTTCATGTTAAAGAACAAAAAACCAAAGAATATGGAAAAGTCCTTGATATTTGCAACTCACTTAGTATTTATTATCTTGGAAGCATTTGATCTTGTTATATAAGTGTTCATACTTAAGCTGAGGTATTTCACTTACAAATGTCTTCATAGGAAAAACAATGGGTCACAAATAGGTGAGGTCATTTGATATTTGTTTACATATGTATGTAATTTATACAAGAGAATTTAACATTATTATTTAGTTAAAAGAATAAATTTATATTGTAATAATATACAAGTCATACATTTAAAATACTCTATTTATAAACATATCTATGCATATATGTGTTTTTATCTGTGTGCGTACTTACATACACAAATATATATATGTTACATAAGCCAAAATGTTGGTCACAGTAAAAGAAGCAGAAAAAACTAGAGAAGGTATAGTTGAGAGTAAAAATGGTAGAAATTTCTAGTATATATGATTTGCTGAGACTTCCACTGTGCTTTTGCCTACTCAAGAGCTTACAGCTTTCATAGAAATAACCATGTTTTCCAACTATTCAAGGCCTGACCATGTTTACTCCAGTCTTTCCAATAAGTTGTAAAACCTGGAGTACAATCACGTTCCATGGCACTCTTACAAAAGAGCAGGATTGCCAACCGTGGGCTCTTGGCCAAATTCCAATTTAAGTAATTACAATCTGCTTCCTCTGTTCCTCTCTCTTCCTATCAACTGCAGCGTGGCTTAGAAGAGCATACTGCCCTGTTCTGCAGTTTCGCACTTTGCACGGAGACATCTGCTGTGTCTCCCACTGGAGGTGACTGCATTTCAATGCTAGAAAATGGGAGCGTTCCAAATCCTTTGTCAGTTTGTAGAGTACATGGGGGTGTTTCAGAATGAAAAGCAAAATTTCAATGTAAAATCAGTATCTTAACACTCTGTCAGTATATGTCAACTCAATGTTAAGTGGATCTAAATCACTCCTTTTTTTACTGACTCTGTTAAGGAGTTTTATAAACATGTTTTAAAAGGCTTTTAAATTTTAGCGTATCTTTTATTTGTATAGTTAGAAGGATTTATTATGATCTGGAATCCATTAAATAGTACTCAAGAACTTTGAATAGGCATTAGGCATGTCTACAAGGTTGAGTGTGGAAAGCCAGGAGCTGCAGAGCTCAGTGTGCACCAAGCTCAGGCTAAGGTAGTTGCATTGCTTCCAGAGCAGACCAGGCTAACTTCTATTCAGCTCAGATCTTGGGTAGAGTGAGCTAGTGTCAGTCTGCTTCCATCCACGCAGGTGGATCCTAAGTGATGTGTAACTACTTACTAAGGCAAGACTAAGTGTTTGAACCATTAGACTGTACAAGTATAACAAGATCATCACCATTTATTGGCTTTTTTTTAAAAAAAGAAAAAGCGTATTGTTTGCTTATATTCAGAAATTTCAGAATTCCCAATGGAAAATATTTTCCAAACAGTGATGTTCATGAAGTAAGAGATGGCTTGGAAATGAACTGGATTTGATTGTAGTTGTTTGAAAACGTAAGTGAAGAACTGGCAGTATTGGTTTTAAGGTATTTCATTACTTAAATGCACTTTGGAGCATCTGACAGATAAGGAGAAGTTGAGAGAGCTGGGACTGCTTATCCTGGAGAAGAGAAGGCTCAGGGAGGATCTCACAATGTGTATAAATACCTGATGGGGAGGAGTAAAGAAAACAGAGCCAGGTGCCCGGTGAACAGACAAGAGGCAATGGGCACAAATTGAAACAAAGGAAATTCCATTTATAAGAAAAACATTCTTTAGTGGAAAACTGGAACAGGTTCCCCAGGGAGGCTGTGGAACCTCCATCCTTGGAGATACCCAAAACCTGATGGGGCACAGCCCTGAGCGCCCTGCTGTAGGTGACCCTGCTTGGAGTGGGGGGTTGGAGTAGATGATCTCCAAAGGTCTCTGCCAACTTCAACAATTCCGTGATTCAAATGCAATCTATTCTATCATGTATGTAATTCCTGTTGGAACCTAGCAAAGCTGCCACTGTTGGAGAATGGGCATATGATCAGACAGATAGGTTACTGCATTAGGAAAAAGTGGAGATCCCATTTTTGCCCTTACCTGTTCCTGTTTCAGTGCTGGTCAAGTCTTTTCATTAGTCACTTTTCTTTGACTAAAATGATACTGAGAGATTATAGATGAAGAACTGGTGTTTTGATATGTAGCATTGAGTAAGAATAGATGTACTTATGACAACAAGAATCAGTGGACATTTTGGAAAGCTTGTCTTACAATGCACCAAAACTGATTTCCTTGTGGGATAGTTGGACAGCTGAAGTCAATGGAAGCTTGCCAGGCAAAGATATGTTGATGTGTAAGAGAACTGACAGGACTTTCTTAGAAAAAGTCCTTCAAGGCTGTAATTTTTTTAAGAGTACCATGGGAGAGCTATGCTGTAGTTGACATGTTGATTTCGTGAGATGAACAAGTTGAATTCCACTGAGTTATTTTATTTTATTTTAATTTATTTTATTTTATTTTATTTTATTTTATTTTATTGTGAGCAAATGCATGTCAGGTATAGTGCTAATAATACTAGGTAGGTATGTTTACTTTTCAGTTTAAAATAAATATTCAAAGTCTGTATGTCTTCTTTCTGTAGACTCTAGCATATGTGGGATTTGTCTACCCTTTTATACCCTTCAACAGGGATTAAGTTATGATTGTGTCTCTCATTACATTAAGTCATTGTATAGTAAATATGAAGCCATGCTCTCTCAAGATTTTCTGAATAATTTTTTTCTATAACCTGACTAAATAAGATGAACTTAGTGCATCTTTTGGAGGGTAAGAAGCAAAAGAATATTCGGGGAACTACAGGCCTGGGGAACTACAGGCCTGTCAGCCTGACCTCGGTGCTGGGGAAGATTATGGAGCGGTTCATCTTGAGGGCGCTCACAAGGCATGAGCGGGACAACCAGGGGATCAGGCCCAGCCAGCACAGGTTCATGAGAGGCAGGTCCTGCTTGACCAACCTGATCTCCTTCTATGACCAGGTGACCCGCCTAGTGGATGAGGGAAAGGCTGTGGATGTGGTCTACCTGGACTTCAGCAAGGCCTTTGACACCGTCTCCCACAGCATTCTCCTCGAGAAGCTGGCGGCTCACGGCTTAGACAGGTGTACTCTGCGCTGGGTCAAAAACTGGCTGGACGGCCGGGCCCAGAGAGTTGTGGTGAATGGAGTTCAATCCAGTTGGCGGCCGGTCACGAGCGGTGTTCCCCAGGGCTCAGTACTGGGGCCGGTCTTGTTCAATATCTTTATCAATGATCTGGATGAGGGGATGGAGTGCACCCTCAGTAAGTTTGCAGACGACACCAAGTTGGGCAGGAGTGTTGATCTGCTCGAGGGTAGGAAGGCTCTACAGAGGGACCTGGACAGCCTGGATCGATGGGCCCAGGCCAACTGTATGAGATTCAACAAGGCCAAATGCCGGGTCCTGCACTTCGGCCACAACAACCCCATGCAGCGCTACAAGCTTGGGGAAGAGTGGCTGGAAAGCTGCCTGTTGGAAAAAGACCTGAGGATGCTGGTCGACAGCCGGCTGAACATGAGCCGGCAGTGTGCCCAGGCGGCCAAGAAGGCCAATGGCATCCTGGCCTGTATCAGAAATAGTGTGGCCAGCAGGAGTAGGGAAGTGATGGTGCCCCTGTACTCGGCCCTGGTGAGGCCGCACCTCGAATCCTGTGTTCAGTTTTGGGCCCCTCACTACAAGAAGGACGTCGAGGTGCTGGAGCGTGTCCAGAGAAGGGCAATGAGGCTGGTGAGGGGTCTGGAGAACAAGTGTTATGAGGAGCGGCTGAGGGAACTGGGGCTGTTTAGCCTGGAGAAAAGGAGGCTGAGGGGAGACCTCATCGCTCTCTACAACTACCTGAAAGGAGGTTGTAGCGAGGTGGGTGTCAGTCTCTTCTCCGAAGTAACAAGCGATAGGACGAGAGGAAATGGCCTCAAGTTGCGGCAGGGGAGGTTTAGATTGGACGTGAGGAAAAATGTCTTTACTGAAAGAGTGGTTAAACATTGGACCAGGCTGCCCAGGGAAGTGGTGGAGTCCCCATCCCTGGAAGTATTTAAAAGACGAGTAGATGAGGCACTTAGGGACATGGTTTAGTGGGCATGGTGGTGTTGGGTTGACGGTTGGACTTGATGATCCCAGAGGTCTTTTCCAACTTCAATGATTCTATGATTCTATGATTCTAATATCTTATTTGTAAGGTGACACTAGTGATAACGTATACACTTTCCTCCATTTTGTCCCATTAACAATTGTATGCATTTAGAGTGACCTTGAAGTAGTAATTCTGTTGTTCAGAAACCTTTGATTTTGCTGGGCTTCTTGAAAAGCGGGAAGGAAGTTGTGAAACACACATCATATATATACAGATGTCAAGTACAGTTAATGAAGATAAGCAGATGCATTCCTTAATAGTAATTAAACAAGAGGAGGGAACACATTGTCCACTTCAATTAAGAATTTCCTCTTTAAGGCTCCCTACCTGACAAGGCATGTCAGTTCCTTCACCTCATTTATACCGATATGCTTTTTAAATTATTCCTTAAAATATACACCACATCATTAAAAACAACACCAGACTTCTATGTAATACAGGATTATAGATTTGCAGCTGCAACTGCAATGTAAGTACTTAAGATCGTGACTTATTTTTCTGTAACAGGCACACAATAGACACTGAGAAACAATACTACACAAACAACTACACAATATTTGAAAGATACGAAAATCAAAGTTACCTCACACTGGAACTCTACAAAATATTTATTGTACATATGACTCTCCTTTCAATATGTCCCAGAATGAGATTTTTCTCATTTTACAATGGTAAAAACGTTAAATACTTTACACATTGATCCGTTACCACCCCCTGATCTTTCCTGCTTGTAGCAGTGTACACTAGCCTTTACAAGGTTTCACACTGTTGACTGCAGACCACCTTACTGGTCTCTGATTCATCAAGAAAGTTTTGAATTCTAATACCATCTTCCATATTCTGTTTCATGTGCAATTCATTAAGTGTACGCTATCTATAATCAATCCAAGTCAACTATAAAAGTACTGAACAGAACCATGTCCACAGATGCAAGGTCCTACTTGGGATGATCTACCAACTTGACAGAAATAGCTCCTATTAAGGGTGGTTTTAAAACCATGTGAGTTTAGAATAACCTTACAGTGATTACTTTTTAGATAAATCTTCTTCAGGGTGTTCATGAGGACATCATGTGAGACAAGGTCAAAAGTCTTGGAAAAATTGAAGTCTAACCTCTAAGGTAGTCAGTCCTCATTTCTGTCTCATGTAAATCAAACACGTCGTTGCCCCAACCACCATTGCATATACAAGGTCTCTTGCACAGAGCCTTCTTTCTGTTCCTGTTCATGCTGTTTCCAAGAGATACTGTGGTGCCTTCTGCTGAAACTACGTTCGCACTCTGGACAACATGGATTGTGAGACACAGTAGGGGAGGAATGGAAACTTAATCCTATGGCTGCAGTGGCTATCCCAGCAGGACACCTCTTTTAAAAAGCTGTCCTCTGGGATCTCCCTTTCTCTGAAGCCAAAGATGAGCAGAACTGGTGTCCTTGTCATGGCTACTGCTTTCAGCACAGTCGACTGGAGGTTCTGGGCCTGAGGAAGTAGCTTCTTGTTCATGTGCAAGGGACAGGATCCTCAGTGCTGAACTGAATAGCATTCAAAGGAGCTGTGTTCAGGAAGGGGAAGGGTCACATAACAAGGTTTTAGTACAACAACCTTGGAAATCTATTCTCAGGGCTGCCACATGGGCAGCTCGTTCAGTTGCTGAAACTACAACAGAAAGACTATTGAACAAAAAAGAGAGAACCGTTTCTGATTGTCGCCGGGGTCTGAGTGGCTGCACGGCGTGTTGCTGGGGTCAGAGTGGCCGCAGGGCGTGTTGCCCGGGTCTGAGTGGCCGCAGTGCGTGTTGTTTTACCATCAGATCCAGAGACCTTCTCTTCCCTTTGAGGGTACTGAATGGTGTTGAACAGGGCTCGGTAGGCATGGGCCAGGCCCCAGCACGGTGCAAAGATCTGCATCTCTCCGGAGTTGCCAGGGTGACCTGAGGTGTCATGGGCCCACCGAGCTATAAATAATTCACCCTTATGTTGCCAGTCCAGATCCACCTGAGCCACTTCAATCTTAGCAGCCTGATCCACCTGCTGGTTGTTTTGATGTTCTTCAGTGGCCCGACTCTTGGGTACGTGAGCATCTACGTGACGGACTTTTGCAACCAGGTTCTCCACCCAGGCAGCAATATCTTGCCACAATGCAGCAGCCCAGATGGGTTTGCCTCTGCACTGCCAGTTGCTCTGCTTCCATTGCTGCAACCACCCCCACAGGGCATTTGCCACCATCCATGAGTCAGTATAGAGATAGAGCACTGGCCACTTTTCTCGGTCAGCAATGTCTAAAGCCAGCTGGATGGCCTTTACTTCTGCAAATTGGCTCGATTCACCTTCTCCTTCAGCAGTTTCTACAACTTGTCGCATAGGACTCCATACAGCAGCTTTCCACCTCTGATGCTTTCCCACAATACGACAGGACCCATCAGTGAACAGGGCATATTGCTTCTCATTTTCTGGTAGTTCATTATACATTGGGGCCTCCTCAGCATGCGTCACCTCCTCCTCTGGCGATAGGTCCTGTGGCCACTCAGACCCCGGTGACATGCACTGCGGCCACTTGGACCCTGGCGACAGGCCCTGTGGCTGAACCAAAGAACCAGCCTGTGCCGGTATCAGTCGCCCCTGTACACAAGAAGAAATCTTGGAAGCGGAAGTCAGCTCGTTTAGTAAGGGAGGAAGAAACTTCTTCTAGAAGGGAGCCGGAGGAAGAAGTGTACGAGGCAGACGACCCTGGAGAAGGGCCATCACAAGAACAGGAGCAGGAGAGCCGCCCACTGATTGGGGAGGAAGAAGAGGAAGAACTCATAAACGAGGCAGTGACTACCCGATCTCTATCCCTGAGTGAGATGCGATTTCAGCTGTCATCCAGGTGAGCATATTGTCACCTGGCTGCTCCTAGCTGGGATAATGGAGCCAGTAGCCTAGAATTAGAGGATAAAGAAGCCAAGCAGCTGGGATCCCTTTCTAGGGAAGGGGGCATTGACAAAGCAATTGGAAAAGGGACACGAGTCCTCAGCCTTTGGAGGCAACTCTTGTCAAGCGTGAAGGAAAGGTGTCCCTTTAAGGAAAATGTCATATGTCACCCAAGCAAGTGGACGACCATGGAGAAGGGTATTCAAATCTCATATTTTCCAGTACATTTTCATTAATCACCACACCCCTTTTTCTGACAGAATTAGCTGTGCTGAAGGTGACTTATGGTGACCTGAGCAATGAACAGTTATCCAAAGATCCAGATGAAGTCAAGTGCACACGACCCATGTGGCGGAAGTTTATAAGGAGCTCACCATCGTCATACGCCAATTCATTGGCAGTGATGACCTGGAAAGATGGAGAGGAACAGACAGTGGATGAATTGGCGGGTCAACTCTGGCAATATGAGGAAAGTCTCTCTTCCTCCCTCGTCTCGGCTGTGGAGAAACTGTCCCGGGAGATCCAGCAACTCAGAGAGGATAGGTCCTACTCCTCACCTGTACGGACCAGTATCTCGGCTATTAGGAGTCAGCGTTCTTTTGCTCAAGAGAGAATATAAAGGGTACACACCACGGGGCACCCTATGGTTTTACCTGCGTGACCAGGGAGAGGACATGGGGAAGTGGGATGGAAAACCTACTGCAGCCCTAGGGGAACGGGTATGTGAATTGCAAGGGAAAACAATCACAGAAAGAGGTTCTTCCAGGAAAATTGCTGCTCCAGTTTCCAGCGGGCAGTTCCCCAGACAGAGTAGAAGGGCCGATCTTACTCCTGATCTTAATGAAGAAACTTCTGACTCGTATGTACAAGAAACGAGAAATGAGTACTGCGATGAGGATTAGAGGGGCCCTGCCTCCAGCCAGGGGGAGGAAAGGGACAACCGGGTTTACTGGACTGTGTGGATTCAGTGGCCTGGCACATCAGACCCACAGAAGTATAAGGCTCTAGTAGACACCAGTGCACAGTGTACCCTAATGCCATCAAGCTATAAAGCTGCAGAACCCATCTGTATTTCTGGAGTGATGGGGAGATCCCAACAGCTAACTGTATTGGAAGCCAAAGTAAGTCTAACTGGGAATGAGTGGCAGAAGCACCCCATTGTGACTGGCCCAGATGCTCCGTGCATCCTTGGCATAGACTACCTCAGGAGAGGGTATTTCAAGGACCCAGAAGGGTACCGGTGGGCTTTTGGTATAGCTGTCTTGGAGACGGAATAAATTAAACGGCTATCCACCTTGCCTGGTCTCTCAGAGGACCCTTCTGTTGTGGGGTTGCTGAAGGTCAAAGACCAACAAATGCCAATCGCTACCACCACGGTGCACCGGCGGCAATATCGCACCAACCGAGACTCACTGATTCCCATTCATGAGCTAATTCGTCGACTGGAGAGCCAAGGAGTGATCAGCAAGACTCGCTCACCCTTTAACAGTCCCATATGGCCAGTGTGGAAGTCTAATGGAGAGTGGAGACTGACAGTAGACTATCGTGGCCTAAATGAAGTCACGCCACCGCTGAGTGCTGCTATGCCGGACATGCTAGAACTTCAATACGACTTGGAGTCAAAGGTAGCCAAGTGGTATGCCACAACTGATATTGCTAATGCGTTTTTCTCAATCCCTTTGGCAGCAGAGTGCAGGCCACAGTTTGCTTTCACTTGGAGGGGTGTCCAGTACACCTGGAACCGACTGCCCCAGGGGTGGAAACACAGTCCCACCATTTGCCATGGACTGATCCAGACTGCACTGGAACAGGGTGAGGCTCCAGAACACCTGCAATACATTGATGATATCATCGTGTGGGGCAACACAGCAGGAGAAGTTTTTGAAGAAGGGAAGGAAATAGTCCAAATCCTGCTGAAGGCCGGTTTTGCCATAAAACAAAGTAAGGTCAAGGAGACCTTACTGCACAGGAGATCCAGTTTTTAGGAATAAAATGGCAAGATGGACGTCATCAGATCCCAATGGATGTGATCAACAAAATAACAGCCATGTCTCCACCAACTAGCAAAAAGGAAACACAAGCTTTCTTAGGCGTCGTGGGTTTTTGGAGAATGCATATTCCAAATTACAGTCTAATTGTAAACCCTCTCTATCAAGTGACCCGAAAGAAGAACGATTTCAAATGGGACCCTGAGCAATGACAAGCCTTTGAACAAATTAAAGAGGAGATAGTTCATGCAGTAGCCCTGGGGCCAGTCCGGGCAGGACAAGATGTAAAAAATGTGCTCTACACCGCTGCTCGGGGACTGGCTGGGCATCGGTCGGCGGGTGGTGAGCAATTGTACTGTGCATCACTTGCTTTGTGTATTATTATTATTAATATTATTATATTATTATTATTATAATCATAATTTTATTTCAATTATTAAACTGTTTTTATCTCAACCCACAAGTTTTTCTCACTTGTGCGCTTCCAATTCTCTCCCCCATCCCACCGGGGGGGGTGGGGGGTGAGTGAGTGGCTGCGTGGTGCTCAGTTGCCGACTGAGGTTAAACCACGACACTGATGCAGCTAGTTGCTGTGTAGATTATATCCTGCAGCTCATGGTTCTCAGGCTTTCAAAGGCACAGCAGCCCTTGTGGTCACGGCATATGGGCCTTGATATAGCACAAGAACCACTTTGGGGTGCCACAGGGTTTCTCAGTGGTGTTCAACTGACATGTCTGTTAGATATGCATTGCGCACTATGTGATGGTGTGGACTCCATAGGTTCACACACTAATATCCCCATCAGATGTTGGAGGAAACTTCAAATAGAGATGGATTTAGTGTCTTCCAAAACTAATCTACTTTGAAACCGCTGAAATTGATCTGAGAACCAAACCAAATCCCAGCAAGTGAAGAAAATCAAGGGGTTTATTTCAAAACCCACCCTACTGCTCTGAATTAAACTGCTGTAGACAGAGACAGAAGCACTTTAGGGAGACTGATTCATGAGGCACCTAAAATTTGCATACAGATTACTCCCTGAGACCATCTTGATTTAATCTACATATGCTCTCACTGATTTTATACCCATCCTTAGCCTTCTCTCCTCTCTAATCTTTGTGTAATTCCTTTTTATTTTTCAGATTATTAAAGTGTTTCTATACTTGCATTTAGCGAGAGAGCTGTAATTTTAATTCTGAGTTTTCATTGCATATTTATTGGGGTATTGGGGTTGTTTATTTGGGGACAGCTTTTTAGAAAGATGTTGTAAAGTTTCAAGTGTCTATAATATCTAGGAAACCCTTGTTTAAGGCAGAACATATAATATATGACCCTAGCCCACACAGGTATCATGGAATTAGAGAATGCGTCTGGAACATTCCAAGGATGAGATCCAGTAATGCAAATAATTACTTGCATCTTGCAAATATTTATTTGGAGTAAATAAAGAGTGAGAGAGGTTCTGGTGCAATGACTCGCCTACTGACTGAGATGATAAACAACTACAAACAACTGTGAAAAAGTTTCCATTAGATTTTTGTAATTTCACAGTTTTTCACTGAAGAGTTATCCATTTTCTTGTCATCTATTTCCTCTTCTCAGTATAAATAACATCACAATAAACTCTGTTCAGTGTTTCTCATTAAATGATACAAGTAGGAACATCACACACATCAGAGCCAAAACGTAAAACAGTTTAAACTACCACAATGCAACTTACAGTAATGACTTTACCTTCATTAGAGAGAAGCACTTAATGCAACCATTTTTTTAGTATGTGAAAACGTACTTGATTAGGGTCTATATGGAACTGTAGATACATCAAACAGCTGCACAACCCTGGTTTGTGTAGAGCCAGCTCAACAAAGGGAAGCAGCATAGTCACGTTACCACAGATGATTGACTGGGCCTTGTGCATGACATGGTTAGTTAGCCTGAGCTCATCACCAGAACAACACTGCTGTACTGCTTATCAGGTCTAAGGTAGCATCATTCCTATGTCATGCCATATAGATACAGATACCAGCTCTCTCAGAGCACAGTAAAGAATGGACATAGCTATACAGTTATAGATAAAGGGCAGAAGGGCTCAAATATCCTTATCCAGTGTGATCCCATCAATGACAGAGTCCACAGAGTTTCTCAGGATCATTTCTGCTTCAGGATAAGTAGTCCCCTTGAAAATTAAAACTTGTCTTTAGAGAAATGTCCAATCTAGATTTAAAAACTGCCTTAATCTTTCATTAATTTTCTTTATGTGCTGGCTTCTATGCTGTTCACTGATGTCACTCATAAATATGTCTTCTTTTTTATTATTTGTTTTGCCCTGATTTCTCTTCTTTGGTGAGTGAATTTAGCCAGTAATTTCATAGATTGTTAAGAAACAGAAAGCGCTTTATTTTTTGTTCGAATTTTTAGGTTTACCTTTTTGACAGAGGAGCTTGTCAGACCTCTGACTGCTGGACTGAACAGCCCTTTGCTATGTGTCCTGCTTTTGTGTACCGTGACCAGTTATCCTTGAGTCATCACGTTGATAAACTAAATAGATTGAACTGCTGGAGAATTTCCAGGTCTTTAATATTCCCATGACTTTTCTTTGACCCTTCTCCAAATCGTTCACATCCATCATGAATTCTGAGCACTAGAACTGGACACGCTATTCCAGTAGCAATTGCTTCTCTGCCAAATGCAGCAATGACTTAACCTTCCACTCCTGTCCGGTGGATACACCTAAGGATAGCATTTGCCTTTTTTTGTCCATGTGGTCTCGATAAAGGGTTATAACATGCCCTCTTCAGAATCATTACTTCACAGGAAAGTCCTCTCTCCTGTTTTTATGGCTTACATTTTTGTTCCTAGATGTTAGACCCTCTATTTGGCTGTACAGAAATGTCATTTGTTTGTCTGTTCTTGCTTACCCAGTGTCCCTGGACACTATCGCTGATCCATCTCTTCTTAATTTTTCACTTCTGTTATCTTTGTGTCATCACCAAATTTTGTCAGACAAAATGTTATGTCCCTTTCTCCAGTCATTGGTAAAAATGCTCAATGACATAGAGCCAAAAAGACTCCCTCTGGCATCTCATGGAAAACATAGTTAATCAAACAAGACACAGATACACTCTTATTTACAATTGCATATGGAGATAAACAGTTTTTCATCAACGTAATGTGTGCTACATTGACCTGTTTTTCTGTAGTGTGTTAATGAGGATGTCATGCAGTGCCAAGTCAAACCTCTACCTGAAGTTTCTCAGTTCTCCAGCCAAAGTTGGATCTTCATCCAAACTATTCAGTAACTTTGCAAAAATCTCTTGATTTCATTGATTGAAATTAATGATATTAACCTTTTTTAATATTTATTAATCAGTGTATGCAAACTCATCCATTATTTGGCCTAATACTGTGGTCTGGCTGCCAGGCCTCCATTATCCAGGTCTGGTTTTTTATCTACTTTCTGTTTTAAAATAATGGCAGAGTGTTAGCTTCTCTCCAGTCCTCTGGAAATTCCAAGGCTTCTTGAAAATCAACACCAGAGGCTCTTTATACTAATCTCAGCACTAATCTTGACAAAGGTTTGGTTACAAGATTATTGGAACTGCTAACTTAAAATCATGGGACGTCTTGCACATGCTAGCTATCCGTAGTATCACTGGAGGATATTAAATCATCGTCACCCAGCAGGAAGACATCATTCATTTTTCTCCCCAGGCCATAATACAGAACTGAAACACTTATGGAATGCTTCTGCCTTTTCTGTGTCAGCCATTGCAATTCTGTTAGGGTCATCCAGCCTTTATTATTGTTAGTATTGGTTTTGTTTGGATCTACTCAGAAAATACTTTATCTTTAACCCAGACGGTTACAGGCTTCCTCTTCCATTCCTTAATCTTTCATTAATTTTCTTTATGTGCTGGCTTCTATGCTGTTCACTGATATCACTCATAAATATGTCTTCTTTTTTATTATTTGTTCTGCCCTGATTTCTCTTACAACCAGACTGCTTCTTTTCTTAGATACAACCCTCTGTCTTTTTTTGGAGAACTGTAGCTTTTTCAACATCTAGTAAAATATTTCTAAGCAGGTCCTAGTTATCATTCATATTTCTTTTCATATTATTTCTCCTAACTGTATATGCATATCATATTGAATTATAAGATACAGTAATGTGCATACAACTAAAGGATGCAGACTGAATGGCAAAGGCTGTCGCTCTCAGATGAATCAGGCATCCTGCCACTTCAACCATCTGGCAATGGACCAGGTTTAATGGGAGCAAAGAAACTCAAAAGGATCTACTTGCTATTGCTTTGTACAGAAAGCAGTGAAAGCATCCCCATCACCACACTATAGTACCAGCATCCTGTAAGCAGACAAAGACATATAGGAATGTTGTGCTAAGACTGAGGAATTAAACTCACAAATCCATGGCATTCAACAGCTACATCTTTATAAAAGCATACACAAGACCAGTGTCAGACATGAAAACAATTTTTATTTCTATTAAAAGGTAGATGTGGCCCTTGGTACTCTTTTTAATAAAATGTACTATTTGTGCATGCCTAAAATATGTTTTCACCTCTCTAAGAAAAAAATGCCAACTTTGTTATTTAGATTTATTACCTGCTTTGGGGCAATGAGAGGAAGCAACAAAAAAGAAAGAAGAATCTCTCATACAGTATTGGTTTTGGTTTTATTCTGGTTGTGGTAAGAAGATGCTTTTAATGTGCATGTTTGGACACATATCTGAAGGCTACAACTTATCCCAGGGAAGGGCTCAGTATCATTCTGTTCTGTTTCTTGGCTCCACATATCTAGGCTGCCAGCACGTGTGTTTCCTGTAGCACCTCTACAAACGTAATTTTTTTTATGTTTGTAGTTTGTTGTTGTCCTTTTGATGTGTGACACTAGCGTTCTTCCAGTTAGCCTTTCATGCCAACTTGTTTTCTCAGCACTGACTTCATGGCAGACCGGCATGGTGACAGAGGCCAGATGCACCAGGTGGAATTCATCGCCACTAACTGTAGATGTCTGCAGTACAGATACCTACATTTTGGATAGTTGTACTAAGTTTGCTTTTTAGTCAGTGGAGAAAAAGAGGCACCCTCAGACTGAGGTCCATTTTACCTGTTTTGGGGATCTGAACACCAGAGGGGGCCTACTATTCTCCAACAATAAAGTTTATACTTTAGCAGTGAAGGGAGTTTAAGGGGAATAGCTCAGATGTAGATGTTCATATTTGGTTCAAGGAATATCACTGATGTAGTCTTCCAGCTGCTCTACAGGTAGATGAATGATTTGCTTAATATCAACAGAGCTGTGAGCCTTAGCTCTCATTCCCCCAGTGTGTCAATATCTTACCTAATCCTGCACCTAAGCTTTTGCGTGGAGCTTGAATTTTACATTGAAGGGGAACACAAAATACAATGGCCTTATTTATAGGGGCAAAATATGTTGGGTTTTTTTACATAGGTGTAAGTTTAAAATCATACAAAAATGACAAAACTAAAATCAGACTGCACTACAATTTTAAAATGTAATATTTTCTGAAACATATCTGTATTTTCCTTCTCACACCTCCAGCTATAGTGAGGTATGCCTTGGATTTGCAGCTTCAGCAGTCAAAGTCCTAAAACCACAGCTTTTGTTAAACCTGGAATGTTTTATTTTGCAAAAAAGAATATGCATATGCAGAAACTCTGAGATCCTTAGAAGAAAATACCGATAGTGATGACTGTTACTAACTACTAGGATGATTTGGCAATTAGCTAATAAGAAAAATGGAGAATAAACTGAAACATAAGCACTTACTTATCTCCAAATAATAAATTTAGCAAACTAAAACCCCTCATATTTTCTGATACATGAAATCTGTCAATAAAATAATTTCATGCATTTAAAAAAAGCATTAATAGGTTTTAGAGAAGTTATATGATATATATTTCTTTTGCCTTTTTATATGCCTCTTGTCTACATGCCAGTACCTCCAGAGACCCCCTCCTCTTTTTTCAGGACTTGTAGACACCCACTGCTCTCCCTTTGTGCACACAACCAGTCATTTTATCATAGAAGGCAATCAGACTTGGTCAGGCATGATTTACCCTTGGTAAATCACATTCTTGTCCTCCATGTGCCTGGAAATGGTCTCCAGGAGGATTTGCTCTGTAACTTTCCCACAGACTGAGATGAGACTGACTGGCCTGTAGTCTCCCAGATCCTCTTTCTTGCGCTTTCTGAAGATGTACGTGGCATTTGTCTTTTTCACACCTTCAGGAACCTCCCGCACTCTCTACCACTTTTCAAAGGTAATGCTGATGAGCATCATAATGACATAAACCAGCTTCCTCAGCAATCTTTGATGCATTCTGTCCAGTCCCATGGTCTTGTATATGTCCAATTTGCCTAAGTGGTCTCTAATTCCAGCACCCTCTACCATGGGTAACACTTCTCTCACCCAGGCTCCACCACAGAGATTCGGGAAGCCTGAAAGCAGATCTTACCAGTAAGAACCAAGGCAAAACAGACACTGAGTCAATCTGTCTCTTCTACATCCTTCATCATCAAGTCACCCATCCCATTCAGCAGCGGATCTGCATTTTTGTTGGTCTTCCTCTTGCTCCCAATGTACTTACAGAAGTTCTTCTTGTTGCCTTTCCCATCACTTATCAGTTTAAACTCCAGCCAGGCTTTGGCTTTCCTAACTTCATCCCTTCAAGCTCAAGCAATGCTTTCCATACTCCTTCTTAGTCCATCCCCGCTTCCACTTTCTGTGTATTTCCATTTTGTGTTTGAGCTCAGTCAGGAGTTCCCTGTTCAGCCAAGCTGGCTGCCTGCCACACCTGCTGTTTCCTGCACGTCCAGATGGTCCTCTTGCGCTTTGAGGAGTTGTCCCTGGAGATCACTGCCCTGCCCTGCCCCTTTGAGTGAGGGCTTGCTACGGAAGGCACTGCTGAAGATTTTAGCATTTCTACAATTCTGCTAGAAGAACAGTTTATATTCGTGTTTCCTAATCCACTTCAGACAAAACAAACCAGGTAAACTGCTTAAACTAAAGAAATCAGTCCAAGTAATTTTTCCTGAAATGAGTTAGGGAGTACTCACAAATCACTTTACTGGCTGAATATAGGGCAGTAAATGGCATAAAGGTGGTAACAAACAGCTGGAGGGAAACAGACCACTGAAACTCAGTGAATGTATGTCTTCAGCCCAAGCTCAAATTGGCAATACTTAGAACAAAATCAGGAAAGGTTGATCTGGCACCAACTAAAGTGAACATTTTTGAAGTTTTGTCCCAGAACCACCATCCCCCAACACACAAATTTATATACATATATATATATGTGCAATAGTTGAACAAATAATTTTAAATCCGTTTTGATATTTTAAATACCTTATGTACCTCTAGATACCTGGGGTATTCTGATACTTTGTCTCAATGTCTCTTCTTGACACTGTTTCATTTTCTACTAAATACTTAAATATTAATTCACCTGGAAGAACGAAGGGTTATGAGAATAATTCCAAACATAGATTTTAGGCCAGATGAGTGGCAGCAGTTGAGATGGTTTCAGACAAGGGTAATATATTGAAGTTACAGCTTCATGATCTGGATTATGGGATAAGCCCTCAACTTTCAGAAAAAAAGTAGAATCATTTTTTCCTTTCTTTTTGTGTGCATAAAGCCCCGAAAACATCTGCAAACTAAACACTCTTATAGTTGCTAACTGGTCTTGAATCAGTTGTGTCCCTTCCTCGTGGTCCTACTGGATATCTGTACTGCTGGAGCTAAGTGCACAACTGCTCCAGCAGTGATTGTGGCAACTTCTGGTTGTCCTCACCCTGCCAGCCAGCTTGGAAGGTTTGAAGAATAGTAGAGCTGGAAGAAACTCTCAGCAGTTACAGGTGGGCCTTGTCATTGTGCAAAATCACAGTTCCTGGCCTTCCTTAAACGTGCCACTGCCCTATTGCTAAAAATCTGTCACTAAGTGGTGTGTCCTATTGACCATCACTGCCAATTTTGTGATTGAGATCTACTTGGGAAGCGGCTTCTCCCATACCCTTACCAGACATGACGTAGAGTCTTTATCAAACCCTTGTTGGTGTGCCTTCTCCATGAGTGGTCTGGCTCTCAGTTATTAGGACTATGAGGGCTGTCATGGTAGGCAAAGGTTGGGGGAGACTTATTCACTGGTCCCCCTGGGTTTGGTTCTGTGATACACCAGAGGCCAGCTCAGCGCATGGGCCCTGTGAGATACCTCTGCCAAAATCTCATGAGGTGGCCAGGGTCCTGATCTATCTGTTGCCAACTAAACAACAACCAACCAAATTCTGTATTTGCAAATATAAGTTAAATTTCCAGTTAATTTCAATCACATTTCTGGCAAATAACCAAAATGATAGGGGAAAATATTATTCAGTTCCAACCTTATATTTATTGTAACAGCTTTTATAAAATTCAGCCACAAATAAATTATAAACATCAGTGCTTTGGAAAACAGTTAAATGCAAAAATTTTCCTCTTTATTTCAAACATGTACGCTTTTTTCAGTTATTCCCTGGCTAAAAATTCTAATGTTCTCTCCACTGTTTGTTTTTTCATAATGCTTTTACCGTTGTTAACTCTCCTCCCCTTTACTGGAAATAACATTTCATTTTTCCCTCTCTTCAAACATCCTAGTCTGCAGATGAGCAGGATACAGAAAAAGGCACACCTACTTACTGAATCTAAACATGCCTGAGTTATCATGACATCTTCAAAGTGCTCCTCTTCCTTCCACTCTGCCCCCCACCCTTGTTGCCACATACATATTACAATTGCTTTTGATGTCAATGTGTCTGGATTCCTGGTTCTAGTGTCAACCATCATCTAGGATACTTAAAAGAAAAATTGAAAGAGGAAGAACAAGTCAGACTAGGCTTATGTGTTACTGTAGGAAGCCTTGAGAACATGAATCATTTTAGACATGGGAATAATTGGATTAAAATCAGGGGGTTTTAAACCATTCTTCTTAAGAAGTTATGAAAATACCTTACAAGACCAAGGACTTAGAGCCAAATCTAGATCCATGTTTTTGTATACCTAGCATAACTTGGTATTTTGAGCTATGCTAGAAATCAGGACCAAAACACATGCATTAATGGGTACTCTAATCAGGTATCAGCCATGCTAAAGCCCAAATGGTGGTTTTCAATTGCCTAAACACAGGTGACTAGAATAATTTGAGATGTCCTACACTCTGCCTGCTCTCCCCAGTGTCTCTTTTTCTGTGCCATAGTTGATGTGCTCAGTGTGATGGGTGGTGAGAAACCTCTCTGAGGTCTCTGGGTCATCTCCCACTGATCTCCCCCCGCCGCTTATTGACCAACCTAACAACAAGTCTACATTCTTAGTGACATTTTGGATACAGTCCCATATCTGTACCAGTGAATCTCTTGTGATAGTCTGCTTCTAAGCATGCACCAGATTGCTACCATTTAGGCACAGCTGAGCCGCTCAGCGTATGTCTCATGTTTATACATAAGTGGGATTTTAAATTATGCCTGTTTTCCCAAGAAGCCCAGTCTGGCAGGTAGATTCTGTGCACACATAACACACTTCTAAGGCATAAACTCCATGAAGAATACAGCAGTCTTGACCATCTTCCTTCTAAGATTCAAAACCAAGGCATTTGCTATGCAAAAAAAGGGTATTTACTATTCAAAAAAGGTTATTCACTGACTTATTCCCTTCCAGCCCTTCATACAGTAACTCAACAGATACAGTACCTTCTAAAAAGGGGGGAACTGTTTTCAAATGTCAGTTTGCCTTTTCTCACCTCTAAAAAGTGTACCAGACATCAGACTGCAGGCTGCTGGTATCAAGAGGCAAAGATTATCCATCTCTGCTGTTCATCTGTGCCACTGTACAAAAATTAAAAGTACAGCCAAGATTGATTAGTCTGGAGAACAAGCAGAAATCTGATTACTCTTCTCCAGCAGTTAGGGCACTCACTCACAAATGTGGGAAGCTGGATTCTCATTCCTACTCCGAAGTCTGCATTTGACATGAAGCAGCCACCAGCCAGCATGAGCATTGAGTGCATTCATGATTTCCTTTTCTTGCTAAATTATGCAAAGCCCTGAATGCAAAGAAAAAACCCCATGAAATCTATCTTTCTTCACCAGAAAGAGAATGGCTCATCAACACATTACAAAAGTCATCACAAAAAAGCTGGGTTTGTTTTCTGTGACTAAATAGTATCTATTCAAGTCTTTATTTAGAACTAGGAGAGTAAGGTCATTGCAAGTCAGTCGTCAGAAGTATTTAACTCAGAAATCAAATTATTTCCGATTGCTGTTTGCATTTCTTGTTATGTATGAATAAAAGCAGAAATTCATTAAGCTGCAACTTGTGAGGCAGGCTAGGAATTAGTTCTAAATTCAGATTTTTAGTATGGCATAGACAGCAAAGTCACATCAGTGTTAACATTAGCACCCACAAATCTAAGATTGCTGATGGACAAAGTCTTTTACTTTTCTTCAAACTGTAAATAAGACTGATTCTACCTGAATGTCATCTGAAAGATTGCCTTGCAGCTCTGGGATTTCTGTCTTTGTATTCATGTCTATTTGTTCTTCTGCACTTAGAAGATTTTCTAACATTTGTCTGGGGGTTTTAATATCTTGGGCCGCCACAAAAATATTTAAATCCAATTTAATTTCCAGTACCATATAGCCTCTTTTTCCAACTCTAAACCAAAATAAAAATAAAGCATGTCTTAAATTTCAAACCTAGAATTGCACATATGGGTTCTTTTTCTTTCAGTAAAATTTTAAATATTTTTAAAATTTTAACAAGAACTGTGGAGAGCATTATGCCTTCTTGGTATACTGCTTCTTTGGGCTCTTTTAAATAGAATAATTAACTTAATTTGACAGTATGACATAATGGGTATTTTCAGTCCCAAAACCCAAGTGTAGTCAATACATATGTTGTACGCACATTTCTCCAGAACACCATGCGAAACCTCTGGGAAAACCTAGCCCCTGCAACCAAGGGAAACTACACTCTTATCATCACATTGGTAAAGCCAGCAATGTCCTATCTATACTGGCATCTGGTCTCTCAATAATGTCGCAGAGCAGTCCACAGGCAGCAGCCAGCATTCCTACTCCAAGGCAGGGGACCATTGTCTCCTAGTCTATACATTACACACAGCTTTCCCCTGGTCCAGGCAGCGAGCAGAGAAGTATGCTGGATTTTTACTGTTCCTCAAAATTCCTGAAAATACACATAGTTGTCACTGAACGTGTTGCTTCCACATGGCTTCATTTTCTGCCTGGAAACTTAATTATGGGAGATTTAAGAGAATTTTGAATATTCATCCAAGATTCAGTATGGAAATCCTGAATGACCTCTTGGTCTCCTGTCTACATAACCTGGATTTGATTGCAGCATGACTAGAGATCAACTGCACAGGAAGTTCACTGAGAACATGCCTCATATGCAGCATGTTTAGTGTTTACTTACACATTAATGGAATAACACAAAAAGAGTAGGAGGTGTTCATTGTCTCCTCCAAGCATAGGACTAAAACCCATACAATACTTAGTAAGTGTAAATTTGTAAATTATTAGTAGGTCCCCATTACAGTTTTAGCCCATGCAAATCAGGATCCTTCCAAACACTTACTAGATGTTAGCATGGGCCAGGGACCACTCCACGTAGACATAGTGCAGCCACACTAGTTGAGGGCTAAGGGAATTTAGCTCTGTGAATGTAGGCCACTCCATGCTAGCGAATTCTTACAGGCACATTTAGTTTATGTGCCTAAATGTAGCATATGGGTACATCTATGCTACTAAGTAGAGAGAAACATAGAGTGGGGTCAAACACTAGACCCCTTCATGATAGCCTTTTATTACTGCCTATTTATTAGCTTTCCTAGACATGTTTTGGATTGCTCATACTAGCTTTCTTCAAGACAAATCTCTAGAGATGGGCTAAACCTAAGCAGTTTGAATGCTGGACCTTGTGACTAGTCTTCAGAACTAGGAAATAGACCGTGGTCCAATTTAACTAAGGTATAACCTTAATTGATCAGGGTCATCAGCATCCTATAGGTATGATGGAGGTACTAATAATACCTGATAGCACACTACAAATCAATCCCAGAAAAGTCAGTGAGATACTCTTCACATGCAGCATAACACAGGAAGATAATGTGAAGTATCTTAGCCTGAGAGAACAGAGACAAAATGAGCCATCTCCCACTTCATAGAATCATAGAATAGTTTGGGTTGGAAGGAACCTCTAAAGGTCATCTAGTCCAAACCCCCTGCCGTGGGCAGGGACATCTTCAACTAGATCAGGTTGCTCAGAGCCCCGTCCAACCTGACCTTCAATGTTTCCAGGCGTGGGGCATCCACCACCTCTCTGGGCAACCTGTGCCAGTGTTTTACCACCCTCAGCGTAAAAAATTTCTTCCTTATATCTAGTCTATATCTACCCCCCTTTAGTTTAAAGCCATTCCCCCTTGTCCTGTCACAACAGGCCCTGCTAAAAAGTTTGCCGCCAACTTTTTTATAAGCCCCCTTTAAGTACTGATAGGCTGCAATAAGGTGTCCCCAAAGCCTTCTCTTCTCTAGGCTGAACAACCCCAACTCTCCTCAGCCTTTCTTCATAGGAGAGGTGTTCCATCCCCTTGATCGTTTTCGTGGCCCTCTTCTGGACCCGCTCCAACAGGTCCGTGTCTTTCCTGTGCTGAGGGCTCCAGAGCTGGACACAGTACTCCAGCTGGGGTCTCACCAGAGCAGAGTAGAGGGGCAGAATCACCTCCCTCGACCTGCTGGCCACGCTTCTTTTGATGCAGCCCAGGATATGGTTGGCCTTCTGGGCTGTGAGGGCACATTGCTGGCTCATGTCCAGCTTTTCATCCACCAGTACCCCCAAGTCCTTCTCGGCAGGGCTGCTCTCAATCCCTTCATCCCCCAGCCTGTATTGATACTGGGGGTTGCCCCGACCCAGGTGCAGGGCCTTGCCCTTGGCCTTGTTAAACCTCATGAGGTTCACACAGGCCCACTTCTTGAGCTTGTCCAGGTCCCTCTGGATGGCATCCCGTCCCTCTGGCGTGTCGACCGCACCACTCAGCTTGGTGTCATCTGCAAACTTGCTGAGGGTGCCCTCGATCCCACTGTCTATGTCACTGATGAGGATATGAAACAGTACCAGTCCCAATACGGACCCCTGTGGGACGCCACTCGTCACCAGTCTCCATCTGGACATTGAGCTGTTGACCACTACTCTCTGGATGTGACCATCTAACCAATTCCTCACCCTTTACCGGACAGTCCACCCATCAAATCCATACCTCTCCAGTTTAGAGAGAAGGATGTTGTGGGGGACCATGTCAAAGGCCTTACAGAGGTCCAGATAGGTGACATCTGTAGCCCTTCCCGTGTCCACTGCTGTAGTCACTCCATCACAGAAGGCCACTAGGTTAGTCAGGCAGGACTTGCCCTTGGTGAAGCCATGCTGGCTGTCTTGAATCACCTCCCTGTCCTTCATGTGCCTTAGCATAGCTTCCAGGAGGATCTGCTCCACGATCTTCCCAACAGAACATAACAAAGCCAGAGAAGATCGTGCCTTCTGTTCTCCATGTTGAAGCTGGACTACTGTGCAGAAAGGTCCACAAGATTCATGCAGCCAGAGACAGTACAGAAAAGAAAACCTTGTTCAGTAGATCAGGGACACAAGGGCTCCCCAGGGGAGTTTGTGTTGTGGCCCATGCATCAAGCACTGGTGTAATCACATATCTTATTAATAAAAACTGTTTGAGCAGTCCCAGCAGAACAGAGCTGAAGCCAGGATGCCCTCCTTCCACAAATCTATCTTCTCACAAGGATTCAGCGTCAGGGACCTGGTTGACACCCCATTACCCCACAGACTTTGTCTTTCATCACAGAATCACAGAACGGTTAAGGTTGGAAGGGACTCTGGAGGTCATCTGGTCCACCGCCCCTGCTCAAGCAAGGCCACCTACAGCCGGTTGCCCAGGACCATGTCCAGATGGCTTTTAAATATTTCCGATGGGGGAGACTCCACAACTGCTGTGGGCAACCTGTTCCAGTGCTCCATCACCCTCACAGTAAAAAAGTGTTTCCTGATGTTTCAGTTTGTGCCATTGCCTCTTACCTTCATCCCTGCGCAGTGATTCAGCTTTAACAGCAAATGAAGACTGTCCCTGCATCTTTACTTTGGTAGTGATTGTATCAAATAGCAACTATGGATTCAGAGCTCTTTATAAAAAGAAGGACTTGAAAACCAAAGCTCCCACTTCCTAACTATTTTATGAGAGCCATGTCCTGCCTCCAGCCACATAATGAACTGAACCCTATGCTGTCCATATGCTCAGTGGAGCATAAGCACCTATCAACTCCAGCTGGGTTTCTCTTCATTTCGTGCAGGTACCTAAGGACTTTCCAGATATATAGGTGCTTACAGTCAACAGGAGTCACTTAGGTACTACTACTAGTAGGCTTAATACAGCCCTACATGTTTTCATTGGCCTGTAAATTGATCAAAGAATGCATTGATAGAAGACAGACATTCCTTGATAGTATCAGATGGCAAAAAGTACCTTATAAAATAAATTGTTAATAGTATCTAGTAAACACATCATGTCTTAAGCACTATCTTACTTTATTGGAATGTAACAAAGATTAGAGGACATGAAGACAACTAGCAATTATATTAATAATTTTGTTTATTGCTCACTGAGTTACTTTAGTCATCCTGAATGAGACTGAATGATCAGTTTGGCAAGTCTCTCTGAAGAATGGGTACTTAACATTTAACAGAAGCATTATTAGTTTGCCCTTTAATACCCCCTGTACTTCAAACCTGACAGCAGTTCAGCATTCAGCCTCCTCTGCACTCAATCTAAATCCCGTTAAAGTCAATGCAAGTCTCTCCCATTTTAATGGGATTTAAATCAAGCCTCTAATCCTCAGTGTCTGTGTCACTGAGAGAGAAAATTATGAATGTGGGTTTGTGGTGTAAATACTGCTGCAATGGGAGGTGAATGGTAGCAATCAGTGCAAGTAACTATGCAAGAATACATCTTTGTGTATATTCCTTGTTGATGAGAGCATAAGATCTCATATCCTATGAGAAAAGCTAAAGCAAAGTAAATAGTTAAGATGTAAAATCTTGAAGTCCTTCACTCTGTCAAATCTAGACCTCTGAAGGAATTCATCTGCCTTAATGAACTTGCCTAAAAATTGGAAGCTAATCCTTCAGGTTCCCTTCACACTAAAAGGAGAAGAGTCAGCTCCAGAAGGCAATTCATTTGATCTGTCTTAGATGTATATTTTCAGCTGAGACGAACAGCCTTCTTCTAATGCTTATTTCTCGCTATTGATCATACTGGGAAGCTTGAATGGCTAACTCAGATTTACATGACTAATTTTTAGTCATCTATAAGGCAGATATATCTCACTCCTTACTGGATTTTTTGAAAACTGTAAGAGGTACCCTTTAAGCCTGGAAAGTAGGTAGTTCAGTGCTGGTGTTCAGTTCCATTTCTAAGGCTAGATGCAATGAGCATAACGCGCTGATTTGACTTGCATGAGAAGGTCATAATATTTTTTTGTTGAACTAGAATACATATATTAGGTAAAAACAGATGCTCTTGTGTACATATTTTGAATTACGGAGATATCATCACATCCCTTGTTAGGTCGTTGCTATGATTAATCATCCTTACTATTAAACATATTATCCTAGCTCTGGTAGAACTTCATTATTTCTTTACTGTCTGATGCAAATCCTCTCTAATTTTGTAATTCACAGTCCGTATGTTCAAGGGTTGCATTAGCTTTTTTAATCACAGCAGTATGTGAGGAGCTCATAGATAATTTGGTGTTCGCTGAAACTCCTTAGTGCTTTTAGGCATGTGGCTTTTCAAAGCACATATCCTTGACTAGTCATATAGTCTATATTCAGTTTTCCTACAGTGAATGCTTCATAATTAGCTGTATTATAAACCTGTTTCTCTCCACTAAAGAGATTCTGTGAATTTGCTCTGCTGGCAGAGCTGTTTTAGCAAAACAAGATACTAAAGGAGTTTTTCCACCAGTGTATCTACCATGCCTACTTTAATGACTCTAGCTAAGCCAAAATTAGAGCTGCATTTTGTGTAGACAGATATTTGAGTTTAGGGTGTGTAATTTTTTCCCCAGCTCAGCTGAGACATCATACTGACAGAAAAACTTTCTCTCATAGACCAGATCCATACTTAAAATTTTGCCCACGGAGCTTTACTGACATAGTTATGCCAGGGCACAAAAACAACCAAACAAAAAGAAATCTTAATGTACACATAGCTTTCAGCAAAAAGTATTTTGGGGGATACAACTTGGCAAGCTCCACTAGCAAACATGCTTTTATTCCCCTTACACGTTTACATACTTCTATACTGCCTCATTTCTAAGTCTTCTGTTGTTATAGAAGTGCCATCTCCAAAAATCAGTCCCTTGTTGCTATCACAGTGCTGAAAAAAAGTGTATACCACCTGAGTCTAGCTTGCAATATGAGCTGCATGAATGATCTTTCCTCCTCACTACTTAGCTGTTAATTCTCCATGTTATTGCCAAAATATGACTACTATAAAAAATTACTATTATGAGAGTTCAGTTGTGGACTATGTAATGAGGTTGCTTTGTTATATACGATGCAATTATCAAACCATGAACTCTTTTGTTCTTTTTCTGCCTTGTATTTGAGAAAAAAACCCAAAATATTAAAGTTACAATTGCATAGAGGGAGGTCAGGTTTTTTGTGGATTTTTCTGAAAGTATAAAAAATATGTGCCTAGGACTAAATTCTCACTTGTAAACTATACACTGGGATACATGTCAAAACACAGGAAATGACATAAACCTTTGATCACACAGAAAATGTATAGCTCTGTTTAAGCAAGAGTATTCTTCAAGCCACTAAGTTTTACATATAGCACATGTATTGATGGGTATGGTTTGAGCTAAGGAAAGAGTTATGGTGACACAGGAACCTAAGGATCTTGAAAAAGTGAACAACTTTACTGGTGTGAAAATGACTTTTATATAACTCAGAAAAAAAAGATCTGTATGCGGTTGAAAGGCTCTAAGATCTTTCTAGTAAAATCATGATCAATCAAGCTACCCTTGCAAAAAAAAAGAAAAGAAAAAGTAGGGAGAGTGAAGTAAAGAAAATTCAGAATCAGGAGTCGATTTTTAATTTGTGGGACCACTCGAGTGCTTACAGCTCACAGCTACCCAGCTGGCAGATGTAACCACAGCACGAGCACTAGGTTGCTTGAGTCTTGTCATTACAATGCTTCCTTTTGTCTGATGGCTGCAAATGCTTGACAGTCGTTAGAAAGTCATCCAAGGAAATACTTCCTTTCCATGTACAAGATCCTTGTCGTGGATTTTTAACACTGAGCTTTCTCAGTAATTCAGCTATCATTAGCAAAAGAATAGTTTCTTACAGCCTGCCTCTGCCCTTAAGGGTCTTTTATAAAGAGGACAAAAGCTCTTTGTTGTCACTCCTTCACACGTTATTAACAGAGGTTTAACAGAAAGAAGAGGGGCTTGTTACATGCCCGCTGCAATTTGTCTTTTTTTCAGTTCATTCAGGTCTTCATCATGTCCAACCAGAAGATGGATTAACCCAGATCCAGTGTGACAGTTTCCATACTAAATAGAAAATGACTTTAAAAAAGGCAGACAGAATAATCTCTCCCTGCAAAGAACCAAATCAGCTAACGAGACGGTGAATATTTCTGCATGCCAAACAACATTTTTATAAAACAAACTGCTGTTCAACAGATGAAAGTAAACCTCAGTAATATGCAGATACATTAACTTGATAATTTGATATGATCGTCGTTTTGCCTGGTTGATGTTTTTAGTTTTTGTCTCTGCTGCCTAATTCTTTCCATGCTACCTATGCACATCTGTTGCTGAGCCCACCAATTGTCCTGCACAAAGCAATAACTTACAGTGATTGCTTCTAGGCCTATTGCATTTGGGTCTGCGATCTGCTATCTGTGACGAGGCTGTCAGCTGGTGTAAAATAGGATTGCTCTACTGGTGACAGCGAAGTCAGGCTGACTCACACTAGCTGACCCTCAGCTTCCTCAGCTCCCACAATGACTTGCCACTTTTTACAATTCTAGCAATACTTTTGATGAATTTGGGACCACGCCCAGTATGAATCATAGGCAACTCTTCAGCACTGCTGCTCAGGGCGGGAAGTTGTAGATCTTTCCATTACAGCCCAATGAGTCACTTTTAGCTTTCTGTGAAAATTTCTGTTGGCTCAGAATTTCATCAAGGGATCATGAAAACCAAAGAGACACATACATAAAAAAGGGAGTTCGCAACATGGGAGCCAGTGCCGCACGTCATGCTGATGTACTAAAAACCTCTGTGACTTCTTGAAACTCAAGGAAAGTCAAGGAAGAAATTTCGAGAGTGTCTGAATGCTGACACTTAAAGTTAACATTGCTTAAATGCAGCTTATTCAGGAAATGGTATCTAACCTATCTTTTTCTTAGAGTGCCGGTTACATGTTCCATTTTATTCGGTAACAAAATTAATTCCTGAAAAATCCCATCCCCTTCTGTCACCTGTTTCCACTCCCAGTGGAAACTTAATTCTCCACCCTAAGCTGTGCTCAGAAAACATCACAGGGATGTGCCAGGTCTCTACAATGATCTAGGTTAAAAAAAAAAAAAAAAAGGCCTACCACTGCCAAACATAGCTATTGTGGCTTTGGAAAAAGTTGTAGCTGTGGGTGGACAGGAACCTTTCAAAACAATTTCAACACTGAAAAAAGAAATCTGTAATGCGTAACTACAACCTTATAAAAACCCAAAAACTAGCATACGGGAAGTGTTTAAATCTTCTCTATATATCAAGAACAGTGTAGTGCAGGTCTACTGGTCTAGTTCACAAGGAACAAGTAGTTAATTAGTTACCAGATAGAGGGGACGCTCTCGCCTTGCAAATAAAGTTCTTCCAGATACCTGATTGATTTCAGCCACCTCCTGAATTCAAGGAGTGTTAACAGTCTCAGAGCCGGCACAAGTTGGGTCATGTGTGTGCAGTCCAAGATGTTTGTAAACAATCTGGAAAAAAGAGCCAACAGTGCGGTGGTGAAGACTGTGGATGATATGAAGTCATTCTAGGTAGTGTGAGCAAAGGTAAAGCGTAAAGAACTACAGAAGCACCTTAAGCAACTGAGCAGTAAAACAGGAGGTGTAATTCAACATAGATAAATGCAAGGTCATGGGGGAAACCATTTGGAAAAACAGACCTAGTATCACATGTAAAAAGGTGATTACATATAAAATGAGCTGATATATTCTGGGGAAAGATCTTGGGGCTAGGCTAGATAGCGTCGTGAAAGCACCATCTTGGTGCTCAAAAACCAGGTAGAATATTAGGAAACGTTAGGAAAGGAATAACAGACAGAACAGAAGACATCTTTATGTCATTGTTTAAATCCATGGGTCACCCACGCCTTGAATACTGTGTACAGCTCTGATGTCTTCATCACAGAAAGAATATTAGGAACTGGCAATGACTCACCCTGTTTTTTCCCTTCCCTTCATGTCCACATACAGACACAGCTAGGGCAGGGTGCTGTGCTAGAGACTCTTTGTCTAAACCATTCCTATGTCCTTACATGTATGTGGAGATTACTTTGTGATTGAGCTACTACTGCTAACAGTTCTGAGAAGTGAGTGTTGGCAGCCAGTTCCTGCTGAAAAATGTAATTTGGCAAAGGTTTATCTGTTGTATATTCAACACTGTACTTCCATGTGAGGATAGAGGGGATGAAGACTTGATTACAAAAAGAGCATTTGAAACACTATACATACGAGATCACCTCAAGTATAAACAGCAGTCAGCCTGAACAACTTGCCATCCCACTTATACAGATATAAAGTTGAACGTTTGTGCATATGGAAGTAATGCTATATAATGCAATAACTGCTCGGTACTGTGATCAGGGTTAAAATATGGATCAGATGTCTGTGACTTGGTCTGTGACCAAGCCATGACAGGTATGGGCACAGATTACAATTGCCTAAAGCAGTGCTCTAGCTGGGTTACAAAATAGCTTAGGGCTGCTACACAGACAGGGCTTTTGATGCCATTCTCCCATGCCCAGTTCAAGCCCACCCCAGCTTTCCCACAGCTGCACACAATGCCAGCAGTGCACCACCAATGCTGGAAAGCTCACAAGCAAATTTCTTTGAATGCTCAACTATTAACGGCTGCAAGTCCCACGAGAAACTGATTATTTCCTCTTTGTATCAGCAATATTTACTATGTGGGAAAGTACAAGCAATTCAAATGATGTATTTCTGCTGCTGAAAATAAAATGTCATTTTCAGATCTCTCTGAAAATACCACAGACTTCGGTAACATCAACAGTACCCTATTGTTGGTAACAGTTGCAAGTAACACACACCCCATTCACTTGACTGCTTGAAGACTAAGGGACATATTTTTTTCCTCATTCTGCTTCCCCTCCACTCAGCTGCTAAAATGACAAAAGGAGGCCAGCTGAACGCTACGGGCATTTTTATGGAGTATAAAGCTAATGCCTTCACACGGTCTTAGGAAAACAGTAGTGCAGACACACTCAGCTGCTTCAGAGCAACTGAGCAACATGGAGATACAAGTTGGACTAAGAGAAATCAGCGTCAACTCACATCAACACTGTGTCTACACTGCTTCCTGACCATGAAAACAAATGGAACCGAAGACCTAGATACTGCTGACGACCTCTTCGTCAAATACTTTCTTGGATTTCTTTCTCTGCTCACAAGCAGTTTGAGTAGCTGGTCACCCCAAGTACTGATATTTTGGGTGTCAGCTGGGAAAAATAGGTTCAAAGTTAAGTAGGACCCTGACTAAAGCAGCGGTGAGTTCTGGTGGAAGAAGGTCTAACTGATGTTCAGCATGCTTCAGCAGGGAGAACAGTTTTTCTAAAATGGGACCTGTGTAAAGTATTTCTTTCAGAAACAAGGAGTGTACACAATATAGTCGTTGTGGCGATAACCATGAAATACCCTTAGGTACCTATTAAAAAAATGGCCTACTGTTAACCAAAAGCAACGTTCATAGTGCAATAGATGTCAAAAATAAAGCATCTTACCCAGAATAACAGTAGAAGAGATAAGGACAGTTACCTCTGTAGCATCATTCACTATATAGGGATCTTAGACAATCTGAGGCCCTGAGCAATGAGCGTGTAGCTAATAAGAAAGTCGCAGCATTGGTTCATCCCTGTACTGGTGTCTAACCCAGGATTGCACAGTGAAGGGAGAGGAAGCTTCCTGAAGCACAAGAAGCTGGCAGTAGTGCCAGGAACAGAGTACCCAAACCCCAGAACCCCTTCAGCCTCAAAGAGTCTTTAGGCAGTGGCACCACCTTATTCTTCATTTTCAAGAGAAATTAGTGCTTTCCATATGTGTTAACCAGTCTGATCACTGTAAATCAGCCCTGATCAGAGGAAATTGCTGGAGTGGAGGTTCCCACAAGTCTAGAGTGGGAAACTTCTGAGGATACGTGGGATCCTGCATTTTTAGTGCTCAGGGAACTCTGCACTGCAAGCCTAATAGAATTAGATGATTTCAAGGGCTGTCAGCTATGGATTGTAGACATCCTTAATTTCTCTTTTGAACCTTGGCATCAAATCTTAACCTAAATTCAGCTGAATACATCTCAAATCCCAGTGTGAACATTCTAATTTGACACTGAGAGTGCCTTTCTGCACCTGAGCTTAATCCCAAATTATACCCACTCTCAAAATGCATTAAGCAAAATTGCACAGGTACATTGCTATTGCAGAGAAGGTGGTACACATAAGAACCTCAGGCATGCTGGCGCTTTTCTCTCTTCCAGGATGATAGAGTTTAGAGAAACCCTCCCTTAAATTGTGTGATTTGACTAGGTGCCTGAATCTATGTGAAATAAATCCAGAACATATGGCCTGGACAAAATGCTGTTCACAGTGAACAATATCTAGCTGAGACTCTATTTAAGTATCTTAGCGAAGTCAACTGGGTAATCATGGTATTCATAGACAGTACGTATGTGGGAAGCAGAAACATTCTTTCTATGGAAGAAAAATCTCATTAAAAACCCTGCTGCATTTCTTCTAAAAACAGAAGGAGATCATCATACCAGGCAGAGTGTTCAAGTCTGAACTCAGAGGGGAAAGCAGGAAAAAGGGGGAAAAACAACAGCAATGACCTCCCTCTAATACTTTAGGAAATGCTTGTTTGGAAGAGTTGCATGAGAACATACAGACTTAATTTTTTTTGGTTTCTTATCAGGCTGGACCAAGCTCAAACCAATGACCTCAAGGTTAAAAGCCCTACATGTCTTTTCCATGTTCCTAAACAACCCAACCCTTCCTACTAATAAAATATCTTATTTGGAAGTCCATACCACTGAATTACATATAGCTTGTAAAAACAATTAAGTCTAGACAACCAACTGACAATCAGACCAGCAAGTCTGTATTCCCTCAAACAGAGGACATGAAGAAAAGGAGTCTGATGCTCAGCTGCTCTCAAGTGCTCTGTCTGAGGTAGTGAAGTGATACCTGTCAAGAGCAGATAAGGGTCTGGTATTCGGTGCTTAAGAGTTTGCATGTTTTAAGGACAGATCATTTATTAGGTATATACATGGGAGATGTTCCAGAGTATCTATTCCTGAATGAGCTATGCACCTCTTAGATTATCATGTCATTTAACTTTTTAGTATTTCAGTTTTTACCCTAGGTGATGGAAATGAAACTCATCTTCATCATAGAAATGTTGAAAGTTTCATCAGTGTCAAACAGAGACTATTTTGTAGGCGTGTTTCCTACAGTGCTATTCTATTTTTGGTGAATAATACTCTTCTTGTTTGTGTATGCTTTTTCCTTCCTATATTTACCACTGATGTCTGTCTGATATATGAAACATTAAATTCTGAGCAGGATAAGTTACTTACCTGTAAGTAGAGTTCACCAAGATGTGTTAGTCGAAAGCCTCTTCCCTTGGGTACACAAACCCATCAAATGCTTGAGCTCAAATAATTTTTCTCTCCAGCAGTTCCAGCAATGTGTGTGCATCTTCTCTTGTGTCCCATGCAGACAGTATAGAGAGGTGGGCATTTTCTGCTCCTCACTTTCCTTGCAACTACAGGATCCCAGAGTACAAGGGACTCTGAGGAAGAAGGCAAAAGAAGGCAGTTGCAAAACGTACATGCATACAGCATAAGAGCTCCATTCACAGGTAAGTCCCACCTTTGGGTGTTTGTTCATTCCACTTTGGGTGACTCCAGTGCCTACAGGTATGTCTGAGCTCTGTGTGAGCAGGGAATTGCTTTGCCACGAAAACGTGTGTGTGTGTGTGTGTGTGTGTGCGTGCGCAAGAGCAGAGCTAGGCCAAAATCCATCCTGGGAAGGTGTAGTGGGCATAACTGGCAAGGTTTGGGTAGCAGAGGGCTGCAGGAGTGACCTGGGTGGGAGGAGGCCATGAACCATCCTGTGCAATCACAGCCAGTTCCACCCAGCTCAACAATCAACCCAACCTGTGCTAAAACCTCAGCTGGTCAGAGAGGCACACAGTGCCACTGCTCAGACATATGTAAGGAAGGGAAATAGCTGTTGGGGGCAGGAGGCCCAAAGGGAGGCATGTGAGGAGACACAAGAGGAGACACAAAAGGAGACACAGGAGGGGACATTTGAAGGCGCACTAAAGATACAGGAGGAGGCGCAGAGAAGGGGACATTGTGGGGGACATGGATGGAGATGCACTCTTGAAGGAGACACTACTTGCCAGAGGACTGCAGCCCATGGATAAGCTCACATTGGAGCAGGTACGCCCCTGAAGGGACTGCAGACTCTGGAGGAACCCACACCAGAGCAGAGGAAAAGATCAAGAACCAGGAGCAACAGAAAGAAACCACTATTCACTGATCCCAACCTGTGCCACCTGTTGCCTCACTGAAGGGATTGAGAGCTGTCTCGACTGACTTTGAGTCTGGGGAAAGGGGTGGGAAGGTGTTTTCCCTGTGTTTGTTTAATTGTTTGTTTTCTTTGTTTCTCAATACCCAAATCTGTAATTAAAAGTTTATGTTGATTGGCTATAAATTCAATCAAGTTAAATTCACAGAGGTGAGACTGTTTTGCCCGCAACAGGACGGGAGAAGCTGTCTTCAGTTGAGGTTCTGGAAGGGAACAGAGGAGGTGACAGCACCTTCACAAGTCCTTTATGCCCTTAGCACTAGGAAGGAGAAGCCTCTGTTTCTGATCCTATCCATGATATCCATGTGGGCCTTTCCGTAGGCCAGCAGTGGAGTGAGAACTAATCCTACCTGGATAATGTCATGGTGCCTTCTTCCTTCAACTCTCCACTTATATAGGAAACATATTCAGTTTCACTCTTTCCGGAAGGAAGAAGAAAAGAAGATGGTGGAAAGGCTGTACAGAAAGAACTGGCATTGTGGCATGACAAGGAAACCAAGTGCTGGCAACAACACTTGTTTCTAGAAAGGTTTATATTCAGATGACTTCTTGTCACAAAGCTGGCATTCCTGCCTCTGCAATATGAGAACTCTCTGACAGTTCAGAAGTTTGACAAAAAGGATGTTTCTCTCTTTATCTCCATTTAGGAGCCATTTGAGGCTGTTATTTTATTTCTGAGCAGGATACACAACAAGTACTTCTTTTTTTCCCTTTTCTTTTTCCTAGAGGTCAGCAATTGTTTGAAAAAGAAGGATGAAACAGATGAGACAACAAAAAACATAAGGCATGCAGCCTGGATGTATATTTCCATCCATGTGTCTTCTTTTACATTTGTTTCAAACTTCTGAGCATCCGGCATTTCTAGCCTTAAAAAAAAAAAAAAAGAAAAAGAAAGGGGTGGGGGATTGTTAGGAGAAACCTGGCCTGAGTCAGTTGGTGGTATTTCATTAAAGTCCTAAGTGTGATCCAGATAGACAAACAGTGTGTTCTCAGTAGGTGTAATTTAGACAGTGTAAAGAGGCAAGTTACTGTTGTCCACAGTAACTCACAGATTCAACTCAGTCTGGATGAGTCCAAAAGACTCAACTTTATTGTAGCATGAAAAAGTACATCAAAGAATAACTACACCTCATAACAATGTAGGCATTTCAGAGATAGGCACTTTATAAAGGTTAAAAGATAAATTGTCTTTTTACGACTTTTTTCCATGTAGCCACACAAAGAAGTCAGACCATTTTGTTACATCAATTAGCCTGACAAGTCTACTGGGTAAATTATGAAACAAGTCTTCTTTGCATTACTTTCTGCAGACCTGAATTCATCCTATAATAGAGTCACTCATTAAAGCATATACTGCATCTGAAAATTTCAGTATTTCCTGTTTAGTGAAATTTTTGTTTTACTAATTCAATTCTCTGTATTTGGCTGTAAACGCTGCATATATTAATACTGAATATAGTTTAGATCAAAATGCTGTTTAATTACCTAAAATGTTACTTTATTATAAAGAAAGGTAGTTCAATATATAGGAAAATGAATGTGTAATTACTAAGATTTTACAATGATGAATGAGTTGAGGGAATGACATTAATATTACAGGGACACATTCCAAAAGACACTGGTTGAAAGAGCTTTGTGTCATTAACTTTATTGGGAGCCCTTCCAAAAGACTCAAGTTGAAAGAACTCATGCCATTAATGTTATTGGGAGTCATTCCAAAAAAACAGTAGCTGAAAGAGCTTCTTGTATGATGATTTATTTGTTGGTTTAAGCAGATAAGTTAACCGTTTTGGTATTAGATGCTGGATTTTGACAGCAATTCATTGTACTAATGGCTCTTATAAAGGGAGCTGGGGTATCCTGGACTAATATTCACTAAATGTTGAAGTTAACCACTTGAAATCAGGAAAGTGTTTTTCTGTCTTCTCCAAGCACCTTTAAATAATTTTTTATGTTCCTTTTTCATGGCATAAACACAAACATTTATTTTCCTGGTCCTTCACAGCTCAGTCCTTCTCTATTCCCTCCGTCTTGTATTTATCACTGACATGTTACTACTTCTTCATTTGAAGTGCTCTTTTTCTGCCAGGACAGATCATGCCCCTGCAGCCAAGTTCTCAAAATTTTTAATTTATTGGCCAGTGCTTCTGCACTGATAATAGCTTGAAATGCTCACTCGTCTTCTTCCAAAAATGTCTCTGCATGACTGTCTCACACATGATGCTCTCTGTGTACTGCTCTGTGAATCCAATACTAGGAAATTCTCCTCAGTGTCTTAAATGATGAGGGAGATAGATTGCATGTTTGTTATGCTGGATAATACTGTGTCATAGTTCTGTTCTATTTCCACATCTTTTCATACCCCTCTCTCAGCTCTTGTCTCAGATAATTTTGGGACAGGGTCTGTGTTTTCTGTGCTTGTTAGAAGAGCACTGAATATAGAGGAGTCCTGGCCATTGCAGAATTCCAAATAGTGTCGTATCTATACTGTTGCATTGCCATGTCCCATGTTTCACACTCAGGTCTTAGTCCTTTGATCTTCCTGGCTACATACATGTTATTTACCACCCAAGATCCCATTGTAGGGTGGTGTTGGAAGGGCAGGAGCCTAAACAGCTCCCTTGTGAAAAAAAATTGTAAGCATGAATTGGAAAACAGTGCATGCCAGGGGTTCGTTCCTATATAAAATATAAAAATAAATCCTGGCAGATCTGGCTTCTTCAGCCTGCAGGCCTCATGGCCTTGCATGCCCTTCCTGATTCTCATGCTATAGACCGTAGACCAAAACAACATGCCTTAGCCTTGGCAACATGCTACAAAACATTCCTGTGTTCCATTGTGAGGCAGCCGTCTCGTTTCTGTCCATTGCTGGATAGAATGGTGCTAAACAGCATTTAAAGAAGTGCCAAGTGGGGTCAAGAGGAGATCAACACTCATGGTTTCACCAGTTCAGATTCAGAAAACATCATCTGAGGCCAAAGGAAGACGCTGGAATTTGAGGGAAGTTTCAGTATTTCCAAAATATGCACAACAACTTGGATGGAGAAGTAACTATCCAATATGCTCATGATCCCATGTCCTCAGGCCAAGCCCTATACAGAGGTGCTAGATTCCAAGAGATAGGTCTGTGTCTCAGCATCTCCAGATACCCCAGGGCCCAGCTGTGCAACATCCCACAGGAGTAGCCTCCAGATGGTGGTAACCATGGTGGTGAGGGCCCCAGGAAGAAGTGGACAGGCACATGGTCATGGCATTCATGAATCTCCTCACTGATCAACAATGCTCTGCAGGATCAGGGAGTGACACCTCTACTGATTCACTCAGTTGTAGGTCCTAGCACTGGGAAATCTGGGGGAAAGTGTCCCTTTAGTGTCTTACATGCACAGTGGGAAGATGCACTTACTGCTTCAGAGAGGCCAAGAGCACAGCGATGCATGGACATGGACAGTTGGCAGAAGGGTCTTGCTTATCTTTCTTCTGAGTTACCTGGCAGGGAACTTTCTCTCTCCAAACTGGCTTGGGGTGGACAGCCCCCCAAGGCCACTTCTTGTCCATGGCAGAAAGGCACTGATGATGGCATGTTGCTGCTGCAGGACAGGAATGAGCTTGCTACAAAGAGCTTCATAAATTCCCAAACCTACCTTCAAGTTTTGGAGGTACTTTGAGCATTGCAAGTCTAAAATATAATGCTGCCATCAGAGAGTGCCCCCCTCATCAAAAACTGCCACTCAACAACAAAGACTGCAGCTGCTTCCCTGACAAAGTGAGATAAAGGTTAATGTTGCGGTCAAAACAGCCTTGTCTGATAGCATCTGAGATGAGAGAGGTCCATCTTGCCAGGGTCTACTCATCCTGGGCTAGACATCTTTGCTCCAGCACATGGGGTGTGAATAAACCTGAAATATTCTTCCCAGTCAAAGGCATAACACTGCCACTAACAACACCAGCAACCACAGCAATGGACAAATTATGTAGCAAGTCCAAATAACAGGTTAAGTGCCTGTCTCTGTCATATAGAGAACTAGAGATATTTAAAACTCAACTGGATGAGATCCTGCGCAACCTGATCTAAGCTGACCCTGCTTCAAGCAGAGAGTTGTATCAAAGGTCATCAAGAGGTCTCTTCCAACTTAAATTACTCTTCAATTCAGTGATTCTAATACATATCTATGCTAGAATATGATCACACTCAACTGTAGGAGAAAAAGAATCACCTAACTTAAAAGACCAATGTGGACTCCAAATGAAATCATTGCTAGCGACTCTGATGGTACTATGTAAAGCTTGAAAGTTCTTCAAAGGCTGAACATAGGTTCTTTCTCTCCATCTTCATGATGTATGTGATAAATAGAATATATATAACAGACAGCATGGACTAACTTTCAAATTACTTTTTATGTACGGTACTCTTCCTTGTGGTAAATCGTTCACTATACAAGACACATTGTGTCAAATAATATACATAGCGTGAGACTACAATCTTTTAATGACAGCCTACATCTTGGACTAATTTTCAAAGAAGATTGCAGATATCTGTACACTTAAACATGAAATCCCGTTCTGTAGTCTGCCTTTCAAGACCAAAGTATATTTGCAGCTGTATTAAAATAGGACATGTGTTAGTGATAGTCTTAAGTGTAACCATGTGTATCCAAACACAAGAACCTGTATCAAAGAAAAAACTTTCTGGTGTCCAACACATAGCAAAGTGTTGCTTCCCCCTTGTCGTCACAATCTCTGACTCCGTTCTTTCTCCCTCCACGTTTGATGTTGATATGCATATATTTGGTATGCATATATTATGCAGACCTAATAGAAGCTCACACTTCTGGTGCCATAAGAACCATTAAGAAACATGGAATTTACCTCAATTGTATAAGTATACAATCAGAAAAAGCCTCAGGACTACAGAACTCAGAAAATACATACACAAGACAGACAAGGGGTAGAGGAAAGGAAGAACATACAAGCACAGCAAACAATGTGGTAGTAGCAAATACTAGCTCTGTTAGTATTGTTATTATTGGCTTTATTTGTTGTTTAAATCTTTTCAATGGAGTTCTGAGAGGAATTAGGTAGGTGGAAAAAAAAAGGTAGAAGTAAATCTGTGAGAGCAAATGGCAAATCTGTATAGACAACAGGCTATACAGAGTTAAAACAGCAGAAATAAGCTTTTAAAGTCATCACTGTTTTAATGCTTTCAGTTTCCACAGTTTCTGCAGTGGCTCTGTCAGCTTTACTCTTTGGCTGGCTCAGGTCCACTGCTTCTTTTGTAGGTTTTAAAACCTCTACAGCAAAGGAAGGAAGACATCTAAGCTCTGTCCAATTTACCATCTGGATGGGCAGTGATGTACTCCCAGATGTCCACATCACAATGTGTTTAAGCACAGTAACTTCTGCTCAGCCCTTGCTCCTATCTTTCATTTCAATGTAAACTGGGAAAGCTGTGTATCTTTGTTACCTCAGTCCTAGATGCACTTCTAGCCCCAGTTGTCTAGACATAGCCCTAGTGATTCCTAGTCCATAATATTTGGTTTGGAAAGTTATACAGCTTTGCAAGGACCTTTAAGCATCAATTGCCTATGGAGAGTATGAACAAAAAGGATGAATACTAGCTAAGGATATGACTTTTAAAAAATAACAAAAACAATTAGCAGAGGGTGGCCCCACTAGCCAGTTCAAGAGGGACTTTCAGACCTACATGGAATTTTGGTTTAAGGACAGAAAAAAGGTCATTCTTGCACTCTTGCTTTTATAAAAAAGACCATTCAGGTCATTTAAGGATTGAAAAACCTAAGAAGAGAACCAGAAATGCTTTATATTGGCTCAGCTGAACAGAGATATTGAGGAAACTTTTGAGATTAGTTGTATATGCCAGAAGAACAAGCCAAGTCAAGCAAAAGAGCCCCTATTGGTTGCACAGAAAAAATTGTTCCCCTGGAGTAAAATAGGCTTAGATTTGTTTAGATTGGCCAAGAAGATAAACATACTCTTTTCTGGACTAGGTTTACTAAGAAGCAGTATTTTGTGAAGTCTGGGTATAGACAAGGTACTGATAGCGTGCCCTTAGCCATAATCCAACAATGACTTTGAAAAAGTTTACTACAATTAAATTACAGGATATAACAACAAAATACAGGTTGCCACCTGTAGGTATTTGTTTTAGTAGACAGGGAGAATTATAATGCTTTTACGGATGATAGAAGTTGATGTCAGTGTTTTGTGGAAGTATAAATACAGCTATATGCAACATGATCTGATGGTCATGGAGTTCTCAACAGTCCCTTGGCTTGAAGCACCATATATGCTCATGATGGAAATCAATGATCAGAAAACAAAGGAGATGGAGGAAGCCCAAAGTCCAATTAAAAGTGTCTCATGTCATGCACTCTAATCATACGACAATCGACCAAATTTCCCCAATTTCCCACCTTTTCCTATTCATACTGTGGCTAGAGCCAGCCCCGTAAACCTCAAATGGACTCCGATATGGTTGTCCCACATGCTTATGAGATTGGCATCAATAAACAAATGCCAATATCTCCAGTTTCAGGAGAGGAGGTAAGAGTCATTCAGCTTGACATCTTTTTCTTTGAGATAGTCATGATTAGGCAGTTGTTGCAACAGATAAGACAGCTAAATCCCAGGTCTTTAAGAATACTATAAAAAACAACCACTTACAATTTCCTATTTACAGCAGTTTTGATATTTCAAGAGAGATCTGCCAGTGAAAGGCACCTCAGAGACTAGTCAAAAACAATTATTAACCTCACCACATGATAACCAGTTTACATAGTAGGTTGATTACAAATATTTGGAAGTAAGCCCCATACATGTTGCTTAAGGATTGATATTTTAAGTGTTTTGGTCAGAAGGCTAGGCAAAGAAGATCAACCTCTCTAAGAGAGCTCCGCATGCATGGAAGCTCTCTTAGATGAGGTTCCCTTGCTGGTGTAGAGGGGAAAGAGGGGAAGCTAGAGGAATGAACCCATGAACATGCTTAAATATGTTTTATGCACATTTCATGCTGTATATTTATCTAAAAATTCATACAAACAAAAATAGTTATGTAACTGCAACTCTAGTAAAAGGCCTCCTGGTCCTTCATCCTAAACTGGGAGATATAATAGAGCCCCAGACTTGGGGGCTGGATGGTCCAATGGTGAGCGAGATATAACCAAAAGTAAGAAACAAGTAGCCAGAGCTCTAAATCTCTTGCTAGAAAGAGAAGGACTCACACTAGTAGCTGTGTACTTCAGGGAAGGAGCTGTACATTGTTTCTGCTTCTTTGCTTCGCATCCCTCCCTTCCTCCTTCCCTCCTTTCTGCAAAGCACTGTTTAATTAATCTATTAATTTGTTTAATTCATCACATACATCTGCACAAGCCTTTGTCCAGAAAAATTAGGTTTATTTTCCCCAGGTTTCTAGGTGAATATTCAAATCTGTTTTAGTAAAGAGACTTCTAGAAGCCTTTTGTTGCTGCCAGTAAGGCCTGGCAAAAAGATTACTGTTATTAAGTTTTATCTGGGAAAATAAGCTGTGGTGTATGAAATTTTACCTTTAAGAGGTTCATCTTGGGAAGTGCGTCCCTGATCAAAAAGGATCTCACTCCATTACTACAGACCCTGAAGTTACGTCTAAACTGCTCAACAAAGCGTGCCACCTTGGCTGGCCTGAAGGCCGGGTGGCACCAGCTTCCTTACCTCAAACTGCCTTAGGACTAATCTCCTAGTGAATTGTCTTGGAGATGGCTAGTTGAAGCAGTCCAAAACGAAGCCAGGGAATGCGCTAGGAATTGAGCAATGTAGATCATCTTGGGTATAGTGCCCTGAGCTCCTTCCCCAGCCCTCTTCTGTTCAGCAGTGATGACTGAACCCTACCCTCACCTTTCAAGATCTACTGTGGAAGTGAGATGGCACCAACATACAACTAATGAGTGCCTGCACCCTTTTAGAGGAGGCTCAGGAACAGCTTGGTAGTAGGTCTCACTACCTGCCAGGGGGATTGGGCAGGGTTTGAGTCATATGGTTTCATTTTGTGTTGCAGGACAGAAAAGCAAAGAGAGCAGAGGGAGCACAGCTAAGTGCTGCACCTGAGGTGTTAACCAGAAACCAGAGCAAATCCAGCAACAAAGTCTGGAGTGTATCAGATGCAAGAGAGACCAGAGTCTGTCCAAGAAATACGGAAAGGTTGATTCTGAGCTCATACCACTTTCAGGCACCAATGACAATTGCAAAGAGCTGCAGTAATGCAGCTCAAGAAAGCAGATGAAGTCACTCAAACTAGGACAGAATAGAGGAGGTAGCTCTGCTAGCTGATTTGGATTGCTCCTCAGAAAGCTTTGATTATTCCACGCTATTACCTGTACGGAGAGCCTAGTACATGGCTTTTAACTAAGGCTGTCAGACCACAGCCTTGCACCATAGTTTACTCCTCTGTGTGCAGTGCGCTGCACCATTCACAAGACATACAGCAAAGTCCCAGGGAGTCTCCTGCAAGTATTTCTGTGGAAGCTGACACCGACGCAAAAGTTCCTGAGTCTAGCTGTTAGCAGGGATGGTGCTGACAGGTCCTTGGAAGGGGCTTATGATTAGGGAATCTCAGACTGTCAGCCACCCTGCCCAGAGCTGGCTTGGAATGATCCCATTGCATTCGTCTTTTCAGGTCGCCTTTTGATGGATGGTTTGTTTATCCAGATAATCGCTCTTTGAGAGTAAGTCTTCTGCCAAAGCAAGGAAGTGTCTGAGTTGTCATCTCAAAGCCTGTGCTATACTCATGCTTTTTTGGTTTAATGCAGATTTTAAAAAATGCTCCAGGCGCTATAGAGCATCCAAAGGACTTCTACCCTGTGACAGAGCACATTTCTGGACCAAAAGCTGCTAGAGGTATTATGTTACATGAACGGTCAGCTGTAAGTTTGTATCCTGTGGTATTTTCTTTTGGACACAGAAACATAGCCATTTAAAAAAAAAAAAGCCAAAACCCTCTACTGTGTTGGTCATACTTCTTACAGATGTTATTAATTGACCTCTGTGACAGAAAAATATTTTTCCTCATGCAAAAGTCTCTTGCAAACATGATCTAGAGAATTTTTTTGAATAATATTTTTATCACGCCTTCAGGCATTACCTTTCTACAACATTTTGGCAAGTACAAGGTGTACTGTCATGTCACAGAATACCATCTGACCAGCAGTAAAAATAAACCAATGTACGGAGTACCTCTGTCCTGCAGAGCTGTTTGAGGCACTGCATAGCTTAATATAAACATCCTAAAATATATAAACATGTTCTGATTAAAACCTACCACTTAAAATTCAAACAAATGAGAATAAAGTGAGCATGAAGAAAAGGCTTTACGAGCTAAACAAACTCAAAGTCACTGTTGTTTAGAATTAACATATTCAAGTTCATCTAACTGGTGCTAGATCAATTACTTTAATGCAAAGCCCAGGTTTGGCATCTGTACACAGGTTGGAAAAGTTTTCTTAATAAATAAGTCCACCGCTTTCATATGACACTAATCACTAAAACACTCCTCCATATGCCTGCTAATAGAAGAATGGGGCTTCCACAAGTCAGGTCAAAACCTACTGCAACCATCAGTCTTGTTTTCTGAAAAAGTTCTGTTAAATTACATCCTAGCTCCCCAGACACCACCAACAGTAGTAATTAAATGTTCTTTGATTATAATGGGAGCTTAGACACGCAGTTAATTTGCAAGCATTACATTCAGGCATCTACGGTCTGGTACTAAATCCCACTCCTAAATGGCTTATGTGGTGAAAACTTGAGATTTTGGACTCCATTCAATAGCTTAAATGCAACAGGGCATTACGCTGGGCCTCCTGCCTTCCATTAGGGAAGAGCACAGGCCTCCCACAAGTCCTGTACTTTATCTACCAGTCTCATGTGGACAGCTCAAGACACCCTATGGCAACAGGCAACTATGTTCGGACAACTGAATTCGTTCCTACATGTCAACCTTTAGATGAGACGAACAATCTCATGGAACCGCCTGCTTCTCTCTACTGAGTATAGAGAAAGAATAGCTGGTAGCTCAGGTATCAAAACTGAGCAGAAGAATCCCATTGCAGATGGTTTGTGTAAGGGTGGTGGTGACTCAACAGCAGCTGGAGGATGAACTTTTGCCATTTGAAAAATCCTAAAGTGGAGCTAGGTAAGTATAGTTCACCCCAGTCTTTGTGCAGATCCAGAGACAGATAACTGTCCTGAAGGTGCATCAAGGGTATCTCCTTGAAAGGAAAACAAGGAAAGCATCAGTGTCATTTCCAATCTGTGCCTCTTGTCCTGGAGAGAGAGAACTGTTCTAAATACCAAGCTTACAGTTTCCAGCTACATTTCAGTGTTTCCACGTGTCAGCAGCCATGGATTACCTACTCATACAAAAGCCCATGTATTGCTGTTTGCCCTTCATGTTTTCCTTGGCCTTACAGGATGACTAGTGCAGGTACTCTCCAGGTATAACCTCACCCCAAGGAACTCGGTCTTGGGCCAGGGCAGATTGCAGTTTCCAAACCTCAAGTCTAACAATGAAAAGCATGTATTTCAGAAGAGCTCTGGGGAATGAATGTTCAAACGTATTCAAAATAAAAACTCCAAAACCACCAAACAGCAAGAAATGACATCAGCCATAGGGAATTTCAAAATAGAAATGTAGCAAGGAACTCATACAGCCATGTAAGGAACTTGTTCTTAACAAGATAGGGTTTGTGGTGTGTTATATCAGAAAGGAGAGGTTAACAAGGGTGGAGAAATCATGTATGTTTGTATACACTGAAAGTAGCTAAAAGCTTCCTCACCTTCATGGAAAAACACAATGAAAACCAAGGTAAGGGGGCTGGAAAATTTGGTTTTCACAGTAAAAATCATAGTTGTAAAAATCATAGCAAAAATCACTCTTTCATCTGATAATTAACATCTTGTGTTAATCCCCAGGAAAGCTGGTGTTGGACCATCTTTTTATATATATTGACACCTTTGTCAGATTAAGTTTTTTGAATTTGCTTTAACTTAAGTGTCAAGAATTTCCATTTTCTATAGTCAGTCTTCTTGAGAAGAGTTAAAATTCCAGGACTGTCTTTTCTCTAAAAATCACTCAGCCCTCATTCTCTTCTACCACGCTGGAAAATCTATTGTTTTTCATTACTCCAAGTCAAATCTCAAGGGCCATCCTCCCACCCTGGAGCTATTTTGTGATGGAGAATTTGTCTTGATTTTGCTTCTCTGCTTCCTAAAAATTATTCTGTTTTCTCAGTCTTTTAATCAATGGCTCTTTCATCTGTAGAACATTATGTAAATGTAAAATAATGTAAAGTATTTCTGCAAGCTCTCTCTTTTCTAAGCCCCATCTGCTGTTGGTTGCTTTGAATTCTCCAAGTTTTCAAAGCATATGATAGCCGCTACACTTTCCATTTTCTCATCTGGACATGCTTTGTCTGCATTAGATCCAGCACTTTGTCAGAACATGTCATTTAACATAAAATCTGAATGTACAATAATAGAGCCAAGATTTATCACCCCTAGTTATAAATACCTAGGTGAGGAAACTGAGGCAGAAATTTAAATATCTGATGCTTATCTGTAGTCAATGGAGAGAAGTAAGCATTTCAGAAAGACTGAATTACCTTCTTGATATGTACTTCCCTCTATTGACTACATAAGGAGATGACATTCATATTTTAGATACTGTAGTTAGATGCCTGACTTTCATGGGAATACATCCAAGAAAAAAAAAGAATTATACTTTTAACATAAAGTAAAATGGTCAAGTTAAAGCCAGGAACCTCTTGTGGATGTACCGCTATTTATTTTGCATGTATTATAGTAAAACCAAAGCGATTGTACTGCTGTCAGGCTGAGGTAACTAGTGTGATTAATGTCAAGCCTTGAATTTTGAGGTAAGATGTTAAAATCTTTTAAAAAACTCTCTAGAAAATTTAGACCTCTTTATTGTCTGGCTCTCCCTCTTACGAAATTCTGAGATAGATAATTTATATTTTTTGTGTATTGAATTCTGGTAAAAATGAAAACTCAATTCCCAGAAAACTTTCTTTGTAATAAGGACAAAAGACAGACAACCTGATTTTCTTCTCTGTTATCTGTTAAGAGTACTGCTTCTTGTACATCGCTGTTACTTTGTAAAGCCACTACACATCAACATAAGATGTGTCCCATTTACATCTGTTTAGGAATGCATGAAGTGTGAGTCACTTTGACTACTGGGGAAACAAGGGGTACATATAACTCCAGGAGTCAGAAGTAAACAATTTCCAAGCAGCAACCATGGAGGAGTGTACTTGCGTAGTGGATAGGAGCAGCAGTAAGTGGTGACAAATTGACATTTAACGATAAGAACCATAATTTGGCAGAGCATGGAAACCGAGAAGGTGATGAAATTAAAAAACTGAGGACAAATGTCTTGCTGCTACTTAATTAGTATGATGGGTGCCTCCCCTGTTGCCTATAAGCTCCTTCTTTCTGCACAAATTCCAGCGGCTACTTGATTAGCTACAGTCCATCATATTTGCTTTCATCTGTCTAGAGTAACTTAGCAATCGTGGTGCTTCAGACATGAAATGGTCACTATACAAGCAGTATAAATATTATATGTGAGTACGTGTACAAAGAAGACAGAAAAATTTTATCTTCCAGTGTCATTTAAGTCTTTCCAAAGTTGCCCATAGGCACATATCAAATGACATCGAATCACTTATTTTAAATATATAAAACCATCTTCCATAATTGTCACCGGGACCACAAGCAGCATTTGGATGAAATGTACCTTAATTTTGACAACCAGACAGTCTTTTCATTCACTTAATATAAAAGCTAATGTTCTGCTGGCAGGAATCTTGAAAGCATGGGTAACAGCCTTTGCAACAGTCCCAGAGGCCCTAGGAAATGACAGGTATATGTTGTTAGATTGTGGGCAGGATTCCTCTCTCCCCAAAGTCTGATCTAGTTGCCTAGGTCTTCTCTGCTTTAACAGAGGGAGAGATGCTGACACCTCCACAGGGAAGCTGATCTGAATAAAGGTCTCAGTAAAAGAGAAAAATTGCTCTAAAGAGAAACTTCTCTTTCTTCATTGAATATAGGGAAATCCCCTATGACTAGCTTAGAGGAGATACCTAACTTTTGGATGGCTAAAGTTAGCTTAAAAAAATCCTACCTTTAGAAATTATATTTTGGGAAGAAATATTTTTTAATTTCAGAAACAGTGAAGAACAGATGACAGAGAAACATCGACCCACCTGGAATGACGCTGAAGGAGTGGGGAAGGCAATGGACCCAGCAGGAGCAAGCAGTGTGTACAACACGGCTTGTTCCCTATCAGTTAGAATCATAGAATCATAGAATCATAGAATCATTGAGGTTGGAAAAGACCTCTAAGATCATCGAGTCCAACCATCGACCCAACACCACCACCCACTAAACCATGTCCCTAAGTGCCTCATCTACACGTCTTTTAAATACTTCCAGAGATGGGGACTCAACCACTTCCCTGGGCAGCCTGTTCCAATGTTTCACCACTCTTTCAGTAAAGACATTTTTCCTCACGTCCAATCTAAACCTCCCCTGGCACAACTAAGGCCAGTTGCCCCACTTGCCAGTTTTTCTTTCCCCTTAGATTAATAAATCACATACCCAAACCACCTTCCTTATTTTATTACTTGTTTGTAATGTTTTAGGCTTTTACTGGGGCTGAACTGTGAATACATGAAAGCAATGAAAAAGCAGACATATACAGTAGGCAAACATTACAAATCAAATGAAAGAGAAAGGCCCCTTTTGTATTTGAACTATATCCCACAAGCAAATTTCATTTTAATACAAGAAGATATGCTGCTGGAAACACCTTCCCATATTGACTAGACAGTTTGCGCTCTTGTGCAGTTCAGATGCTACTGCCGGTGACTGCTAAAACTAGTTTGCATTTCCACCAGCAAGCTGATGGTCTTGACAGATTTAGGTCAAACCATTGAGGCAGTGATTCACACCTGGTCTGGAGAACTGAACGGGCTAAGAAATACAGATGAAAACCTGCACTGTATTTAAACTAAGGCTCTAGTTTTTTCAGTGCTGTTGCAGTTTGCTCACTGTATTAGCAGTCATGCACAGAAAGCTACCTTCTCAAAGCTGGAAGGGTTTTCCTTTCTACCCTTTATGTTTTAAATCTAAATTTGGCCAACTGCCTTTGTTGGCTTTTGAGTGTGCTTTGTATAATTTAGCCACTGTTTGATATAAAATACTTAAAACTAATAAAAACAAATATTACCCAAGAAACTTTAGAAGACATGGAAGCAATGACAATAAGCACTAAGTTATCTCCACCAATGAACTTCCTATCTTCCTGTGTCTGTCTTGTAAACTCTAGGCTACCCACATCCAATAGTGCTTTGCAATGTATATAGAAGACATTGCAAATGCAGAACACATTGCTTGTGTTAAACCAAAAATAGTCCGTTATGGTACTGCAGACCTGTAGGTCCTCTGATTCCTTCCTATTTCTATTACGAGCACAGGACCCAGACCCATTCATGAGTCCACCTAGCCCAAATCCTGTGCCCAGAAAAGGTTCAAGCATTTTGAACAGCGCCCACCGAGAGCAGGCAGCAGGCCACCCAAAAGACACCCCAGATTCTCAAGGGCAGTCTTGCCACTCTCTTCTTCACTTGCGACCAAACTGGAAAGAATTGCCGCTAAGCAGAGCTGTGAGTGCTGTGCTTCGGCCAGGCGTTAGGTCCTCCCTTACAGGATCCCTAGTCAGCAAACCAAGTGGCTGTGTTTTGCTCTAGCTGAATTTCCCAGGTGGTCCTTTAAGTGCATCCCCACGGAGAGAGTTTTCCAGTGCCACAGCCTAACAGAACAAAAAAAGGCATTGCTGTGGCTAGATCATTCCTCCAAATTTAAACAAACTGGCAATCCCCTTGAAAACATAGTATCTCCTTTGATTTTGTGGGCATTAGATTAGACATGGGGCACAAAAGTCAAAAACATTTCCACAACAACTTACCATTGTTTTACAATGCCCCTTTCAAGGGCAAATGAGACCCAATAAAACCCTTAGTAAGACAATATGAATAATAAATGACCGCTTAATTTAAAGAACCTTTTCCAACTGACTGGGTTGTCTTCCTCAACCAACAAGCAACACACCCATCCATACCTGAATAAAGGATCACACCTGAATACAGATTTCCTCAACGTGAAATTTAGTAGTCAGTACAGAGAAATGCTTGTCAGGAAGGGATGTAACAAGAAGCAGCATGAACACAGGGACATGAAACGTTATATGAATTTTAGAATAGTTTGCAACAGGTTTTGCATTAAATTATTTAATGTTCAGGTGGGAGGCTGCAGAAAGGGAGACAGGGGAAGTAAGATAGTGGAAGCAGCCCCACTGCATGGGGTAGCAATGGAGCCAGAGTTTGGGAAAGAGGAGCACAGAACCGACACAGCCACCTGCGCTCCTCCTTGCTGCACTGTACTACAGCTTCTCTCCAGCTTTGGAAGAGCTGGAGAGCTGTGGTGGTGCTCAGGTCCTCCAAACCTAAGTCACCTGCACAAAACAAGAGGAAAGAAATGTGGGATTAAGAAGAAAAGAAGAATGCATAAGGCATTTTCTAAGTAAATCTCTTTCTGAAAGAAAGGGACTGCACTAGTGGAGTGTTTTGCAGTAAAGCAAAAATGTAAGGATGCAAGAGAACTTGTACCCAAACAATCCTAAAGCCACTGAAAAATCGTTTGTGATAGCCAGTAAATGGGAAAGATACAGCTGGAATTAAAAAACGAGTTCCCTTTAACATAGCAAAGAAAACACGCTCTCAAACAATGAGTGGACAGGAGGGCAGACAAGCTTTATTAAAGATTAAAAAAAATAACAAAACAAAGCAAGTAACTTTTCCTGTAGTTGTGATAGAAGTGCTCCTTAAACTGGAAATAAGGAATCACACACCGCCGTGTTTCTGCTTTTGGGTGTCCCTTGGTGGCATTCAGTATTGAGAAGCATTTGTTAGGTGCACGAAAAGATGCGTACACTTTGGCTATTGCTGCTCAGGACTAAATGTGCTTCACGATAGCCAATTGGGTACCATTTGGGTATATATTATATTGGGAAGAATAGAGTTCATTCTGCTCGGATGTTTGACAAGCTACTCCCTGTCCTAGAGGAAATGTGATTTATTTAACTGAGTATGAAATATCTGCAAACATTGAGGCAAATTTCACCATTTGCAGAACCATCAAGGTTGGGGGAATACCACAACCCTACAAACCCTATAGCTTTTATTTTCCCTACACTAGGAGTTTACTTATCCAAAGAGGAAGGAGATACGTATTTTAAGTGTTAGGTGGTAAAGTATCTTATTATCTCAGAATCAAAACTTTCATACTTGTGCGTGTTTACTCTCCCTCCCATCCTCTGGCAAACAAAATGCAGTGCAGTTTACCAGTGCTCTGGGGAGTATGTGTCACGCACAAAGCTGTAAAAGTTCCTGTTTATCCTGAATGGACATTTGAGATCCTGGGACAAGGATCATAAAACTGGGCCTTTTTTCTTTTATACTTTGCCAAAAACAGACTGCTCGCTCTTCTGTGGTAGCATACATAAATACATGTATCAGCTTTCGGATCATTTGAAAGACTACATAAATGTAAGTTATAAGGAAAGTAATGAAGTTTGGGAGTCATGTATAGCTTGTCTGACTGTAAATGATGACAGCCATCTACGTAAAGAGTAAGACTGTAAAGATCTCTTATGCGCAAATCAATTCTAATTAAAGGATCCACAGACAGCTGCTTATATTTTTTAAAAAAAACAATTATCCTGTGCAGCGCTAGTAGTCCTAGTCCTAGTGAAAATAAACCCAAAACCAACAAAGCTTTGCAATATTATTGAGTCATATGTTAGTGTGACAAGTCCTGTTTATCTTAACTTTCTGCAGCTTTAAACATGAAATCTAAGAGGGAGGAAGCAGGAAGACAATTTAGCGGTCAAGAATAGCTGGTGTGAAAGGAAGGGAGGGAGCTTTCCCCTCGAGCTCTGAAAAGATAACTTGCAAAGTCTCGCTCTTTCTTTCAAAATGCACTTAAAATCTGGGATGGTGATTTACTGAATACCCAGGTTCTGGTACTTACAAGAAATAATTTATGCCAATAAAATATTTTTTTTTCCTTTCAAAAAACAATAATCTGCTTGTGGTCTAAAAGATTTTTCTTAGAAACAGGTTCCATAAAATGAACAAGAAGATTGTAGGTGACCTGTGCATGCATTCAGAGTATATAAATCTTATTTTGTGGTATATTTTCTATAATGATTTTGAAAGCTCACAATAGCAAAAAAAAGATAAGTTCAAGCAAGTTCTTGGCATTCAAGTGAAAAAAGTTTTGCTTCCAGTTCTGGGTTTTAAAATGGTTTTAGAACTTACCTTTTTATATATTTATATTTCCTTCAGGGAAGGGGGAAGATATTCCAGTATTTTAGATAGTTGTGCAAATGTCCCCATTTAGGTTTTTTTCATGTTCAGTAAGAGTAACGAGGAGCAAAACAGACCCAGCTGTGCTGGGTTGTACATGCACAGTGATGCATTCTCTCCCCATCACGTAACCAGCAACATACACTGTACAAAGTAGAGCTAGTGTGAGAAAAAAAATACAGAGGTTCTACAGCCGTTCTCATCTCTGCATGATTATGAGGACCTAGCTTGTATAAATCCGCAATCTTGCCACCAAGTGGAATGAAGATTTAGAGCCATGTGCATTCACATACACAGAAGCCACAGGAGCTGCCCGTGGCTTCCTTCTTTCCATTACAGTAATGAAAGTACACACTGTTGTAGCACTTCCACTCCAAAATTCATTTTCATAGCTCAAAATGAAGCCAGCATGTGATTAAGCAAACTGATATTTGCAAAAGAAAAATTGGGACTGTTAGAAAAATGCTCTACAATTATTTTTAGTGCTGAAAAAGCTGTATAGCACGCATGCCAGAGATGCCTGAACATTTGTTGAGCATTAGTTTTTGATTTACATAGAGGCTTACAGGTAGACAGTGTGTGATTGTTTGATGGCAACCTCTGATGTGAATGCAGCTTTTCCAGAAGGCAGAGCATTTGGCACAAGCCCGAAAGTCATGAGACTTGCATGAGACTTGGACATTACCATCTGTACCTCTGACCTCTTTTGTAAAATGGCAAGAACCATCACTGTTCTCCCTTGAATGGCTGCTAAAAGCTTAACTAATCACCGTTAATAAAGTACACTGAGACTCTCACAGCATGAGAATTTGGTTCTCTGGGACAGAAAAACACTGAAAAAGAGGTATCAATGCAAAGTCCCAATTCCATCTTAGAAAATGAAATTTTATTTTAGGATTACTAAGACACTCAGAACGAGATCCTCAGAACAGCAGCTTCACTGAAGTCTGCTGAACTAACTGGATGTATCTCAGTAAAAGATATGGTCCTCAGTTTTTAAGAAGTAGCATTTTTAAAACATTTGAGAACTGGAAATTAACACATGAGCTTTTTGGCTCTTCAGATTCAGAACAGCCCATCCAGAGAATGCAATTAAGTGCTTCTTAATTAAATATACATTGTAATTAATGTTAGGCACCTATTTTCATGCTTTCCTGAATAGGAGCGATACCAGTGTTGTCTAAGAGCTTTCTCAGTCAGATTCCAATTACAGTTATTATTAAAAGAATCTGATAGGTAGGGCCATTTCTGAGGCTTCAAAACAGAACTTCATGTCCCCTGTGTGTAGTGAAACAACCTCTATTCAGTGTTCATTTCACAGACTACAAGCTCTCTAAACTATTTTTGCAACTGTATTTTCACAGCATTCATTTCCCTGGCATCTGGAGTGATTGAAGAGCCTTGCTCATCCGCAGCAAAAGCAATAATGTTTCTGCCAGTAAGAATGAAAGCTGAAGCAGCATTCGGAATAGATCTTGAATAAATGTTCAAAAACATATCCTTAGGGTAGTTTCCCGTGTTACTGGCAAATCTAGTTTGCGTGCGTCTGATAAAATGGTTTGAACTACAGGAGTTGAATACTGCAAAGAATGTTTGATGATGCTAGGACATGCCATATGACAAACTCAGAGCAACTCACGATGCTCCTAGTTTACCAGTTCTTGCCACTGAGAAAATCTAGTCAAATGTATCACGCTGGACACCCATTTTCTTCATCTTTCTAGTGACTGGCATTTGCAGTCAATTTCCAAGCTTTGGACTCCTACCTTTCTTGGTAAGCCTGACGATTTTTATTAACTTGTCTTTATTACTAACGTGAGATATAAAACTCCTTGAACTATTTTTCCTAAATGATCAAGACGGTGGTCAATGACTTTTACATTACTGAAGTGAGAAGCAAGGTATATACTTTTACCAGTGGGGAGAGCTATTAGCAAAAGAAAACTTTATCAGGGAAGTATTTTTATATCTTTCTCTCGCCTGAGCACTTCAAATCATGACTAGATGACTTCCCAGAGATTCAGCTAAACACAGAGATCAATGGTGAGGTAAGCGGGTAAACCTGTAGAAAACAGGAAAGATTTTAATCAGTGTGGAATTATTAAAGCAAAGCAAACCAAACCAAGCCAAATGAACAAAACTAGAGTAGTACTCATGCTTTGAATAAGCTTAAAGCCATTTTGAATGCTAGCAGGTGAACAGGAAGACTCTATTGTTAGAGATGCCCTTCCACAACCACCTCTGTAATTGTCACTCCAGTGATGTTGTGCAGTATGTCAAGTCCCGCCCAGGAGGGAAGAGACTGAGCTGGTTATGAAAGATACCCCAGGCACTGGAGGCTCTAGGGTGGTGGGCAATGTAGATACAGTTTCTATTTATTTAATTCTAATAGGAATTCCCTAGAAAAGGAGGAATGATATTGCACAGCATACCATTTTAAGTTGCAACCGTCATTCCATGTTCTGCTACTTGTGTAACTTTTAGTTTTCAGAAACAGAAAGTTTCCTGATGTCCTAACAGTGCCTGCTGCCGGTGGTGTCAGAACCATGGACAACAAAAGGAAAACCTTTTCAGTTCCCTCATTCTTTCGGCTATTGAAACATTTAACTGGTATTTTGGCTGACACACCGCTCTGTTCAGAGGATCATGCTAGATGACAAACTGTGATCAGCAACAGCTCAATTACATTAGGCCTGGTTTGGATACAGAGGGGACTCTGCATCATTTCAGGTAGTAAAATGCTCCCTGATTTCTTCCAGAACAAAGAAACTGCAGACTTTTTTTTTCTGGAAACTCTTCAAAACCAATGCACACTGAAAGCCCCTGAAAACTGAGCACAACCTTTTTAAAGTACTCCATAAAAGTATTTGCAAAATATTTGTAGATGAATGTATTTGCCCTTGGCTATTACGTTCCAGTTTTCATCTGCGGAGCAATAGAAAGGAACATGTTCATTTGGCATACGGCTTTAAGTATAGAAACAAAACATTGAGGCAATTAATACTAGGGTTTAAGACTGCTCATTTTCCCTTCCGTGATCTCCCCTCTTCTGGTCACATTTTGAAAGAATAATTACAAATCTTGTAAGCTATGGCCAGAAAAAAACCCAGACAGAAACCACAGGTTCTGTCTGCTGATGTTAGTTACTAACCTCTGCATAAAGGTTTACTATGCTGAGTACCTCTAACAGCTGCAGCCGCTTCCAGGAAAGAAGCAGTCAAAAAGGCTATTGCAACAGAAGCTTTTCAGATCCTCCTGCAGATCATGATCCTTTCGGTGGTAATATACTCGGCCTGCATCTACATCTTGTACACATCTTGTACCTACATTTGTCATGACTGCTTTACAGTAGCATGTTTGGTGATTTTTCCAAGCTTATTTTTTTAGAAATGGAGCCAATAAAAGGAACTGTAGGCATTTAAACTACATGGCAATTCCTGTATTTAAGAATGGTTTAATCTAAAACACGGAAATAGTCCCAGGAGAAAAACAAACAAACAAACAAACAAAACAAAACCAACAGAGTGTTCCCTTTCCCTTAACCACTAGTATTCAAAGTTATGCAGCAACTTGTGTTCTCTCTCTGGCCCAAAGTTGCCGGTAGTCTCTTCTGTCCAGTTTAATAGGAGAGGCTGAGGGAACCTTGTGACAGTGGCACTCCTTTGGGACATGAGCTGTGACATCCTAGAAACCAGGTCTACCACTTTTTCAGGAAGCATTACAACCATCGATAGCTACAGAGGGTTGCTATTTTGGACCCTGTCTTTTAAGGCCGATAGTCCTGCCCAGTTCTTACAAGGCACATCTTTACTGCTAAATAAGAGAGCCAGGAATTTAGGTTAGGCAGCAAGCCCACAAGTCATCCACAATATTTAAATGTTAATTCACATGCTGGTTCCCTTTTGGACTGCTTCAGGTAACTCTCTCCAAGATAAATTTTGTTCCAGAGGGAGCTACCCCTCAGCTGTGTGGCCATAAGCCAGTTTGTGCCATTTGGCTTTGAGATCAGGGATTGGCTCATGGCCCCTTTTTAATTAGCAGCACACCCATAGCTTCAAAGAACATATGTGGGTGTCAAACCTCATTAGAGGATTTGTGGTTGTGAACCCCAAGTGAGCGAGTCATCTCTGTTGCAGACTTAATTCAAGCACCTACAGTCTAGAAAAGGGGAAGGATTTAATTCGCATTTTTTATTAGTTAGCCCTAATGGGAGCACCCCTCTGAGGTGTTTCTCTCTCCCTTAGCAATTAGGATGCTTCCTTATTTTACTTAGGATTTTGGACTACCTCATTTTGGACGTACCTACAGGAACGTCAAAGGCAGGCATCGCATTTTGTACCATGTAGGCACCCACCTCCACAATCAGATCCGCCCCTACACTCCTGTATGGAGAGTTTTTCTTTTACGGGTTTTTACCAGGCTTAGGCTTAATCTCTGCTTGTGCAGTCTCTGCTGATGCAAATTTAGACGAAGAACAGAAGCCTCCTGGTTGGAACTGCTTAGAAGTGGTCAAGAGCCCAGGCAGGACAGAAGCTCACACGCTAGGAAAAAAAGCACGTCACGAGATTTTAAAACATCAAATAACAGCATCATATTCCTTTTCCTCTGTTGTTTTTCAAGTCATCGTAGATGCTATCATCACTCTTGCTCTTTCTTCCCCTTTTAAGAGGTCAACACCAGCTCAGCAATGACCACAGTCATGTGGTCACTGACTCGCACAGTCCTTGATCTCAGAACTAATACTTCAAGACCAGTTTCTGTGGTAAATCTGAAAAAAAAGGATGACAAAGAAAGTTGCCAGAGACATCTCCCTTTCAAGTACATACAATCTAAAACATGTCTGAACTGCTCTATAAAAGTGCACACAGTTTGTTTTGTTTAGTATAATGTTGGTTTTTTTCCTTGCTTTTCAGACTCTTAAGCTCTTCAAGGCAGGGACTTGTTCTTGATTTGATCCAGTTTTACCTCCTTACCAATGCCATGTGCACAGCAGCTGAACAACAGGCCTGATTCTGCAGTAACACTGCACTGAACATCAGAAAACAACGGTAATTTTGTTTACAGTCATTGGAAGACCACACACAAAAATACTAAAGTGTTTGGTTTGTGATGGAAAGGAAAGTGCATGTAAAACCAATATATACCATCAGAACATTAAGTGTCCTAGCCCAGATGGTCTGGCTCACTATTGCACTTGTGAACCACCTTAATATAATGTAATATAGTAATAAATACAGATGAACCACAATTCTCTCAGTTTTCTACCATCCTCTCTTCTTCCCTCAATCTTGACAGCTGGATCAGCAGCCTGCACATATAAAAGTGGACACTAAAGGACGCTAATTTTTCCTCATTTTAGACAAAAATTTTCTGCTGCCTGAATTCTGGTCATATCTATATCATCTTGTCTCTGAAACATCCCAGGAAAGTCCACTGTCCTTCAGGATAAGAATCAGTATGTGTGAGATAATGATGAGACATATAGTACCATTTATAGTGCTTTTAAGGTCTCTGGAGATCTTTTAAGATAGCTCTCTGTTTACAGCTCAAAGGAAACAGCATAGGGCCAATAAACTGGCTCACAGTTGTTGCTTTTCTATTAGATTTTAAAATAACAAAATGAAAAAGCTAAGCCAGCCCAAAATATGGCTTGTGAGGTAAAAAAAATGTCAAGTTCCTGCCCCATCCATACTGGTTCCCACTGTTCAGGGAATAGTGATAGGGAAAATTTTTACTTTTCTCCCTGTACAAAACTACTTTGGCAGCTATGAAGTTGCTACAGAACGTCAAAAAGCCATTTTTTCTCAGAAATATGCATTTAACCCAACAACATAAAAACATAAAGGGCCTGGAAGGGTGAGAGAACAAACAGAGGGGTTGCTTTAAACACCCTTTCTTGTGCTGGGATTTGAAGCTAGTGAGGAAAACGCAGACTGTTGGAGCACCTGACAGATCAGTACCTGCTAGGAAGCCCCCTTGTCTTCAAACAAATACTATTCCCATCAATTAGCTTTATTTCTGATTCTCTTTCTCCCCTTTCCTTCCACTTTTGTTTGTCCTGTTTTGTTCCATGACATGAAGATACAAAACCTTCATCAGCCTACAGAATAAAGAACAAAACTTAGTAAGCTGTACACAGTTATTTCATTATGGATACCTGAACTTGCTACAGTCTTTGCTCATTAACTAAATGCATTGGTAACACAAAATAATCCCATCTCCACGGTATATATCTGTACAGGAATTTGTTTTCAAATTTGAATTAGAAAGTTCTATTATTCCACTGCTTTTCTTCATTGCTATATAGTCACCTGTGTTCATTAGCATCAGAAATTATTATTTGCTTCACTGTAGTTCCCGTAAAACCTAACCAATAACTACATTATGCTAGGTTCTATGAGTACACGGTAAGTTTGTTAAAGCAAGGACTGTTTAAGCAGCGATTCAATTAGGAAATAACATAAAAATTATCAGTCCTACAGATGTTGTTTGGGGAAGACAACCCAGGTTTTCCGATTTCCAGTTTACTGTCCAGACTATTTGCCCTCAGAATCGGTTCTGCAATTCTCTTGCAGCTGGAAGAGCTTTATTCATACGACGAGGTGCACAAACAGAGCTCAGGCAATGCCCTCACCTAGACTGCCGGCTGCTTCGGACAAGGCTTTTTGGTTTTATTGCATAAAGTCCAACTTGCTTCCAGCCCACAGACACCGCTAGAGCACAAACATTTAATCCTGTTACGCAAGTGTGGGCATGTAAGGTGGGTTTTCTGGTGGTACCAAGGTTTTCATAAAATGCGTTCATTTTCACTGCTTTGCGGTTTTGTCAGCAGGCTAACACATGCCATGAGACAGTTTTTCCCGTATCTTTTTTTCCTCCCGGAGGAAAGGGAAACAAAAAGCTATTTCACAACAAACTTATCTGCCCTGTGGAACTAAGGAAAAGTTTCAAAACGGAGGGCAAAACTGCAGTTTACTGCTTCACAAAGGATTAAAGGAATATACAGGAGATGTACTTTATAAGTTCTCTTCAAGGAGATGGCCTGCTTTTACGTAAACTGCCTTTCATCTTATCATATATTGTTCACAGTGAGGATATAAAGTAGACAGGATATTGAGTGAGGCTACAAAATGATGCAGAAGGAAACAAAGCTCTTTTCAGCAGTTCATGTTCCGAAACACTGCTGAAACGCTCCAGGATTTCCACATCTCCATTTCTTTCTTGGAAGTATACTTGTGCTTACGTAAACCTGACAAGCACCACCTGTGATTTATATTTTGAAGCAAGACACGAATTTCTTGAGCGAACTGTTGGTTTAGTCTATATGGAGGCGGTAAGCCTACTCTCAGGAAGAGTACTAAGACTTACCACGCTGGAGTCCTCCGTTACGTAAATGCCCCTTGGGTGTAGTTTTTGCTGTGCTGCATTATATAGTTAACTGGGACTTTTATGAATACCTGAGACTTTTTAATGAATATTAGCATTTACACTCAATTCTGTATAAAGCAATTGGGTGCCAGGGAAAACTATCATTCCGATTGTCTGGAATAGCTTGTCAAATAAATAGCACTTTTCTTCCTGTTTCCTTTGGAAAACGTATCATCAACAATGCAAAACAATCTAAAACATTATTTTTAACGGAACGTTCTGTGCACTGAGTTTGGAATTCCACAAAAATACAGAATATCCATGTCCAGACAGTGAGTTTTATTCCAAGCCATTTTCACTCAATGCCATTGTATAAACTGCTTTCTGAAATAGACTTTAAGATACTGCCCTGTGAAAATACAATAATGAAACCTCAGTTTAAATGGGACTTTAGTAAGAGAATATCAGGAAGAAAAAATTTGTCCAGTGCCTAATTTCTAATTCAGTCTTACCATTTGAGCTAGATGCAATGGGAGCTGCAAGTACTCAGCGCTTCAGAAAAAGCATGCCCATATTGTAAGACTGCGCATAATTACATTTGGCTCTTCATCAAAGAGCATCGCTCAGTAGTTTGCTTACAAACCGTAGGGCCTGCTAACAAAGTCACAGATTTGTTATCAGCTATCAGCTACCAGGCTGGTAATACCGAACTAGGTAAGGCAGACGCACGATCTCCTACCCAACCGCAGATCTCCATCTGCATGAGACTGTATCCAGAGTAGTAAGATACCTTGAGAAGCAAGATAAGCTCCACTAACACTCGGCGGAGCTTCTGGATCAGACTTCACTTACATCAACCAGATGAGAGCATACCTAAAAGGAGTCGAGCCCATCTGCACCCACCCAAGTAGCTGCATCTGTAAATTAAGGGGGATAGAGCCCATTTTACAACATCAATGCTATTTCACTTCGATTGAAAAGATCAGGTGCTAAAAGTGTTCCTTTTTTGGAGGCAGAAGTAGGTTATTTAATGTGAATTCTGATCCAGTGAATAGCAAGCCATCAATACAGCAACACCATTTTGTCTGACGCTTTTTTCCTTCTCTTGTATACAGAAAAATCCTTCCTGTTGTACATGTATACATATTCAGAGTTGCATAATTCAGTGCAGTCAGTGACTGCCTAGAAAAACATGGATTCAATCAAAACACATTTTTATGATTTTCTTTGGCTTAAAAAAAAAAAATAATCACTTTTTCTAAATTGATTTTTATTCTGAGTTCTTGAACTTTTACTTCAATTATTTACATTTTAAAGGAACTGAATGGGATATTAGCAACATTATTTAAAGAAAAATGATTATACCCTGATGCTGGCATTGGAATACCAATTAGATCCAGTATAAGTCTCCTAAAGAGGTCAGTAGTCACTAAACGTGTTGCTAAAAATGAATTCAACACATTTTACTCGCTCAGGGAAATTCATAATCAGAAAGTAAAAAACACTTATCAAAGGTATCAAAAAATGAAGCTATTATAACCTCCTGTAGGAAGGGTTGAAAAGCAAAGTCGTAGAAACATATTGGTATCTTTTCTGTTTTCTATTATTGCAAAAAAATGGTTCCAAATAGTCCAGTTTAGGTGTATTGTAGTTGACATCCACATAATGTTTTCTGCTGCTTCTACTATTGAAAAGTTTATTCTTGGATACAGATAATATACATTGTTTAGTAACATCTGTGTGCAGACTGCAAAGTACAAAGGTTGGCTGGATTGCTAGAGCTCAGTTTGGGAATTTGGCTGCGGGCTCATTCTTTCTATAGGTCTGGCCACAAGGACAAAGGAATAATATTTTATTTTTCTAGGGGAAGAACAGAAATCTCAGGGACAAGGAGTGAAGCGAACAGAAACAAAGAAGAAATATTATTTTCATTTTTTAACAAAGAAGAAGTATTGTTTTCATTCTTTTAACTCAAAAAATAGTCACAATAGAAAAATATAATACTAAATGCATGAGCATAGGGAAAGAGCTCCACAGAGCAGAAAGGTTGTGTCTGAAAAGGCAAAACATTATCTTTTGGCTATGCTCATAGAACAAAAACAACACGTTCGAGTATCATCGTCTAGTTGGACTCTGCCCCAGTAATTAGCCTCTTTTAAGCACTCCACCTTAGCAAGCAAAGGAATGTCTGCTCTCCGGTACCTCCGCGGAGGGCAGTGGACAGCGATGGCTGTGCATCTGGGTACCACCTGTGCAGCAGGCGCTGTGCTCCCGGGAAGCAACGGGGCTGCTCCAGAGCGGTGGATCCGCACTGCAGTTCCACACCGCATGGCCGTATCTACTCTGGGTGTAGGAGCCACGAGTTTTTTTTCTGCCCAGCCACAAGAACAACTTACGTGGCTCTATCAGTTTCAGATATCCAATCCCTCTACGTTAAGAGGGCTGAATTCAACAGTGCATCACCAAACAGCTAATGAGAGCGCGATGGCAGTGACAGAGTTGCCTTCATTTTTTTGTTTGTCACATTTTTCTTCAAGTAAGAGTCTGTGAATGTTATCTATTGTCTATCTACCTGTAGTTTCATACAATTTTGATAGCTGCATCTTGGAATTGTGCACCTTTTGCGCACAATTTGTGCATCTTTTGACTGTGTTAGATACCAAGCTTCTCTCCACCTCCAAAAAGTCAAGATGGATTGTCAATAGAAGAGATTAACTTTTTAAGTATTTCTCTACAGAAAGTTTGAAGTTCGACCACCGTTCATTGTCCAAACTTCTTAATGTGATTCAGAGAGCCCCATCTATATGTCTATCCGTTTTTCAGATGGACCAGTGAAAAACAAGATGACCAGTTGCTTTTGTATGTGTGTACCTATGCCTGCTATCATTTCATACTCTGCTCAAGGTAATGCACCAATTGAGAAATGTGTTTAGCACTTCCTTAAAAAACAAAGTAAGAATGCACCATTCACCTCTCCAGATCTAGGTTAGTATGTTGTCACTGTACCTATCAATCTCAGCAAAAATATTAAATTATCTTCTCAACTATCTCATCTATTTGCAGTCATAAACATCACTGCACTAGCCCAGCTTCGTTTATTGAGGAATAAAAGCTGCTAAAGTCACACTCAAAAATATACTTACGCTGACTCAGTATGAGCACTATAATGCTCACAGTGCAAGATGAGATAGCCACAAGCATGTACCTCTACATGAATGGTTGAGGACAGATTTTCCCTGTTAAAGTAAACAGGAGTTAAATCTGACACAGAAACCATATAGTAGTTTTCAGCTAATGTTATGCTCAAAACACCCTGTTCTGCCTCTTACTATGCCCAGATTATTAAAACCTTCCACGTAGCATGGAATACACACAAAGAAATTGGCACTTATTTACACATGTTCTCAAACGGATTGGGGAGCCACATGAGCTAGTCATGACCCCAAAGTGCCGGGATCTGCAAAAATATATCATAATAACATTTCAAACATGTACAGAGCTACTGTTCAGAAAATGGCAGCTACAACAGGTTTCATACCAAGACTTCTAAACTTCTGACCTTCCACGTATCCCCTTTCGGGCTCAGGATGCTTAAAATATGCTACTGCAACGAGCGCTGCACTGCTACATGAACTACTTGGTATTGCCAAACCTCCAGCAGTGCAGTCATGAATATGCCATAAGGATTATGCCAAAATCAGCATTTAGGAACCAAAGGACTTCCCATACCTTTTTTTTTTTGTGTGTGTTTCGTTTATGGGCAAGAGCTTTGTAATGCCAAAACCACCTAAATGCATGGCTTATATAAAAGAGGAATGAGGTTTCAAGAACAAACCTATCTAATCTCTCACTTCCTTCCTTCCATGAGATGCTTTGCAAAAAGTGATGTTGAACTGCACATGTAGAAAGATAATCTCTCGGGCCTCTTTAGGTCAAAGCCAACCCCTTGAATTGCACTTGGAACTAATGGGCAGCCTGGTCAGATCAGAGAGTAAAGGTGTGACCCTGCTGAGGGATCACCAACTCTGGCATTAATTACCACCCTGTCAGACCTATTAGCATCTCTTCATGCCTTAAACTTCCCTTCCATTGTCGTTAATTCAGATTAAGTATAACTGCTTACCTTGCCAGGTAACAGCTGAAAGTCCCAACAATGGAGACAGAAGATGCACTGAGGATCTGCTCCCTGGGCTGGTGAGTGAGCAGAATAGCTGGGTGGGTGTACTGGGTTTGCGTGGCAAGGTTTTGGTAGCAGGGGGGCTACAGGGGTGGCTTCTGTGAGAGGCTGCTAGAAGCTTCCCCCATGTCCAATAGAGCAAGTGCCAGCCGGCTCCAAGATGGACCCGCTGCTGGCCAAGGCTGAGCCCATCAGCGACAGTGGTAGCACCTGTAGTAACATATTTAAGAAAGGGAAGAAAAACTGCTATACAACAGCAACTGCAGCTAGAGAGAGAAGATGCGAGAGAAACAACTCTGCAGACACCAAGGTCAGTGAAGGAGTGGGAGGAGGTGCTCCAGGTGCTGGAGCAGATATCCCCCTGCAGCCCATGGAGGACCCCATGCTGGAGCAGGTGGAGGCACCCGAAGGAGGCTGTGACCCCATGGGAAGCCCGCGCTGGAGCAGGCTCCTGGCAGGACATGTTGACCCGTGGAGAGAGGAGCCCATACTGGAGCAGGTTTGCTGGTAGGACTTGTGACCCCGTGGGGGACCCACGCTGGAGCAGTCTGTTCCTGAAGGACTGCACCCCGTGGAAGGGACCCACACTGGAGCAGTAGCCTGTGGGAAGGACTCACGTTGGAGAAATTCATGGAGGACTGTCTCCCATGGGAGGGACCCCACACTGGAGCAGGGGAAGAGTGTGAGGGGTCCTCCCCCTGAGGAGGAAGGAGCGGCAGAGACAACATGACAAACTGACCACAACCCCCATTCCCCCTCCCCCTGTGCCGCTGGTGGGGAGGAGGTAGAGAAAATTGGGAGTGAAGTTGAGCCGGGGAAGAAGGGAGGGGTGAGGGGAAGGTGTTTTAAGATTTGGTTTTTATTCCTCATTACCCTACTCTGATTTGATTGGTAGTAAATTAAACTGATGCCCGTGACGGTAATTGGTGAGTGATCTCCCTGCCCTTATCTCATCTCGACCCATGAGCCTTTTGTTATATTTTCTCTCTCCTCTGTCCAGCTGAGAAGGGGAGTGATAGGGCGGCTTAGTGGGCACCTGGTGTCCAGCCAGGGTCAACCCACCACAGTGGGATCTGCAGGTGGATGGTCAGGAACCGCACCAGCCACAAGAGCATGCATAACCACTGACAGAGGTCACAAGGAAGGTGGGAATCTGGGAAAAGCAAGAGTTGGAAGTGTAGACGAAAGGAAAAAGATGGCTGAGCAGATGGGCTGCAGGGGGTATTGCAAATGAAATGTGATTTCTGATCACATTTTGATTCTGTGTGATTCTGATTGGCTGGGAAAAAGAAAATTAAACCAGACCAGCCAGGACATACCCTTTTCACCACAACCATGACAGGGAAAGTCATCTGGGCTTAGTCATTTCCTTTTTTATCCAGAATTTCTTAATTAAGTCATGCCTGAAGATTAAACACCACAAATCTGTTTTTAAGAGAGAGCGTGTTATTCCCCAATTATTTTTAATTATGAAGCCTTACCCATCATTCATAGTGGATGTTTAAATAGTGTTTTCCATAGGAAGATGCTAATTTTTAGTATTTGTGCTAGCATACAGGCATTGTAATGGTGGGCCCGAGATCCTGGGCTTCATGCTGTACAAACACAAAGGGAAAGGACAGGAGTCCCTGCCTCCAACAACTTGTGATTTAGGAATAGCAAAAAACACCAGTCAGAGAAAGAAAAAATGATGAGGCAGCATTCCTTAACAGGCTCAAGAGCCGTCAGAAAACACTGGCAGTTTAACTGTAGTCCTGCTTTTAGTGGTACTACCTCAAAGAAAAAACCTTTAAGGAAGGATTTGAGGGTGAAGAAAAATTGAGTCCCCTTATGCTTATGGGGGATTCCCGTCCACAGTGAGGGACAACATGGAAGGGAGCTAGGAGGTGCTTTGCTTGCAACAGGCACAGGGCAGGCTGGCATCATGGACTTTGATAGGGGCATCCACTTCAATACTCAATGAGAAACTAGTAGTGGGATGGAATAGTGTCCCTAGCTTTGTAAAAGAGTACAACTAGCTTATAACTCTTTTTAACTGTATTCCACCGACAGGAGGAAATCAGTAGCAATACACAAGAAGTGGTCAAAGCAGTGACATGGTCAAAGCAGGAAGACAGGAAAATGATCTTATTGTTTTAGTTTGGACAGATCTCACATGCTGAAGACACTACAAGGCCAAAGATGTCTACAGGGGAGATCATGGATGAATGCACTATCTGTAGGGATGAAAAAGGAAATGTATGTCTTCAATGTATTATGCAAAGTATGCAAGACTTTGACTTAACCAGAATATTAGGTTGTAGAAAAGTCAAAGACAGTGCCCAAGTTATGGGGCTGAATGACTGGAAATGTAGAGGTTTTATCCCCAGTGACAAAAAAGGAAGGGGAAAAAAACGTTCAAGAAAAAGGAGTCATGACTCAGCCATCAGCTCAAGAGCTGAGCCCAAGACTACAGTTTGGACAGAAGGAGGTAGGTCATTTTTGGGATGCAGCAACAAGGAGACAGCAGTGGGATTAGTGGACTAAAAAAGAACCAAAGAGGGGGCAAAGAGAGAATTCAAAAAATGCTCCCTTATATTTTGAAATGAAATGAAACTTTGGTTGTGAAAAATAAGCTTGAGTCTTTATTTTTAAAGATAACTGTGTGGCCTTGCTGTTTCCCATTGCCCTGGAAGAGATTCGGCCTCTCACAAAATCGAGTGTGACAGAAGTGGTTTTGTGTCGCACAGTCCACGTGTTTTGCTCCCAGTGAGACTGCGGTGAAGTACGTGACATTTTGCACGCTGTGCGGTAGTATCTGGTTTGTCGATGCTAATCTCGGGAGACAGCCAGCTCCCCCAGCTACAGGCAAACAGCAGCAGTACCACAGCCCGTGGCTGAAACGAATGTGATTCTGCTGATCCTTTGAGTGTAGAAGAGATCGATCTGCTCACACCTTGGGTTTCCTCCTAAAGTTTGATGGCATCTGATGTGACAGATACTTGGCAAAAGCACTTAAAGCAGCTAAGCTAAAAGGTTACCAAATCCTGACATGATGAAAGAATGTATTGCAAGGGAACAGGACAATTAAAAAGGGAGAAACAACTGCATCTTCTCAAAGAGCTCATTATATCCAAAATGCTTGACTCTCCAGTTCATGACACATTTTGTAGTGTGAAATTTAAAAATGCAAATCACAAACAGTTGGGCACCTTCCTTTAACACATTGTCATCATACATAAACAACAGTGGAAAGAAACATATGCACTGGGTTCAAACCAAGAGCCTGGAAAATAGAAGAGCTTTAGCTACTAAAAAGAAAACATTTTCAAAGTATATACTGCCCTCCAGTGTACAACCCAGTATTACCTCCAACAGTTGCAACCTATTTCAAAAATTCACAGTAATGTGGGGCTGTGGTGTCCCAGATAATGGAGGAACAGGGATAAAATCCTGGCGCTAGGGAACAGAGTGAAGAGACAGCTCAAACCAGGGCTGGTACGGCCAGCAATGAGCAGAAGCTAATCATTGCCACTGGTCTCCAGCCATCTTTTATGAGAAAGATCGCACTGGTTCCCTAGCACCAGAAGCGGAGAGCTTATTAATTTGGGAGGTTCTGCAGCCCTCCTTGTCACAGGCAAATAGCAAAGCACCCCCTGAGCTGGCTCTGCACCCCTGCCACAATCAGTCTGTAAGCGAGACAAACCATTCAAGACAACAGAGATTGTCCAAAAATGACCGATTGCTTTAACCAGCAGTAATTTCTTCCAACTAAAGTTTCTTACGAACAAGATGAGTTCCACATACTCCTGCTGAAATACTTACCTGTGCAGAGGTAATTTCCTTGCTGGAATATTTCTTGATACCCTCTTCAACGGTCCTGCTTTTTTTGAAGGGGGGGAAAAAAAAAAGTGGATTTTAACTGGATTAAAAGAACTAAAGTGTGAAAAATGATTTGTCTCTGTCAAACAATATTATGCTGCACAGAGATACCACTGCACTACTATACAATCACTTCTCACTGTAATAAAGGTTTTACTCACCACTAAATGCTTCTCCTTTGTTTTTTATTTTAGTTTGCCCTTCTAAGAAAAACAGGTCCTTGAGCAAATTCAGAGCAAAATTCAGACAGAATTCAGAGCCACGGTGAAAGACTCACTTGGTACACAATCTCTGTTTCCCCTTGCAAGTCACATTTGCGCTTGCAGAATCTGAACATTAAATTGAAAAAAAAAATTAAGATAATAACAACATTGATTTCAAAATACTTATTTGTCTCCTATGCATACTATGGCTTCATAACACAAATTTATAAGATTTTAAAAAATTTTCAGATTAACTTAGTTACTATTTGCAAAAATCCAGCATAATCTAAGTGCTAAGTAATAAAAACTTCAGGAGTTAAATAGATGCCAGTTGCTAAATTCTGACAATGTTTACATTGCACACTCAAGAACAGCACTATTGCTGAAATAGATTCTTTATTTCTGAAACATTCCAAAACAGCAGTATACACAGTTGTAATCAAATATTAAGTCATATGCCATTATAAGAAAGCATTGATTAGTGCAATTGGATTTTGTAAAAGAGCTATCAAAAAGATTTATTCGCATTAAAACTCATTTTCCATAAGCAACTGTTAATAAAACATTACAATTTTATTCTTTGTAATAAAGTACTGAAAACCAACTGTAGTTTTAGAGATCACTGTATCTTTGTAAGTGCAATGTGACTTATGCTGCCATTTTAAATACAAAACACTATGACAATAAATTAACAATTGAACAAATGGTGAAAGACCAACAAAACCATGCTGACCCAGCTGGATGGCAATTTCCAGTGAATGCTACTTTTTTTGTGCTTCTGCAACATAAATATACTGCTTTGTATTGCCAATGGAACGATTTTGTAAGGTATGTTCCTAGCGCTAAAAAAGTACATTACCCCAAAAATATTATTTATGGCACAGAAAAGTTAAATTATCTCTCTGTTGTTCAAGGTTCAGGCAAGTTTAAGTGAACTTAAGTATACAAAATAAAATGTACAGGAAACACTAGAAAAGAATTCAAGCACATACATAAGTCCCCCCAAATTCAAAATAAAATGCATGATGCCTTTACACTCATAAATTATCTTAGAATTTCAGTACGGCAAAGCTGCCCGGAAAGCATTGTCTCCTAGTTCTTTCCAAGGAGATAGTCTGGTACTTTGCACATATATAATACTTTCTTCAGTTCCAAATGCCAACGCTGCCACTGTTAGTCTGATAACAATGCAGCTGTTCAGGTAACTGATTAAGTGCAATATTTAGTATTTGATAAGATGCTCATTTTTTAAAAATGACATTGCATTATGGATGGTTAAATCTTAAAATCCTGGGGGAAATAATACTGTATGACCCTCCTTTCCCAAATCGTTGTTACCCAGCCAGCTGGGTAACGAAATCTGCATTATTTATTTTCCGCTGTTGATGGGCATCCTTCATCAATAGCAGCCGTCTCTCCAGTTCCCATCCCGCATCGTGCTGAGCGACGAAAGTGGCTTTGGAGGCTGAAGAAAACTGTATTAAATGAATGGCCAAAAAAAAAAAAAAAAAAAAAAAAAGACAAAGGAAGTCATATTTCATGTGAAAGATCAAGGTAACAAACATCATTTACTTCTGTAGCGACACTGACTTTGTGGCTTGCTTGGAGACATCGCTCTGGTATATTTCTGGCTCCATGCTAATGCAAATGTGAAATTAAGGCCACTTCCAATGAGACCCCATTACTGTTACTGGTCTTAACAGGGTAAAAGGTTGGTAAAAAGGAATTTGGTGAATAATTCTCATGATGCATGAGACCCCCCTAAATGGGAAGATTTCGTTCTTCAGGACTAAAGGCAATAAAACCCTATTTTTGTCACTACAGACAGCAGAGATCTAATGGGAAACATTAGCTAAAAAAGCTGTTGTGCTCAGCATGCTCGTCAAAAAACAGCACTTTATAAAAACACTATGCACCAACACTAAAGAATTCAGGCATCTTATCAGTTGAAGAGTTCTACCAAGTCCTGCTCCAGACACTTATCCAGACACATGATGACGTGTTTCCAGCCCACAGCCGAAGTCAGAGAGCCACCAGTCCCAGCACCAACACCCCCGCAAGGTACCTGCCATCCTCCAGGCCCCCACCCTCACACCTGGGCTGCATCTCTCACTAGTGAATGAGGACTTACTAAAAAATGCTTGTTGACCATCTTCCAAACCCTCCAGATACCACCGAGTTAACTGTTTCAGAAAAGATTAAAAAAAAAAGGAAAAACAACCATCATGTTTGATCTGACTGTCAACCCACTGGTGACGAGGCAGGCTATCTCTACTTTGCCGCAACCACGTTTTAGTTACAGCACAATTTGCCGAAAATAAAGTGTCCCAATTCTGTGAAACTGTTTCTCATAAAACCAGGTCTTAAGCCTTGTTCTCACACTTCTCTGCTTTTTCTGAGAGTTACTGACTCCTCCTCTCCCTTCCAAATGCCCTTGGCTGGAAAAAGCCAGAGGTATGTTGGAAGGCAGGCAGAGTCAGCAAGTTAAAAGCAGTCACCAGAGCAGCTTCTCGCCTCTCTGCTACAACTGCTTTTTTAGTGGCAAAAAAATTGCACCTAAGTAAAAAAGGTGCTTAAACTTAGGTTCAGCCAAGCTGCTTTTGTGCAGCTCCACTTTGTTGCAGTATCACTTATCTTTGATATAAATCAAGTTACTTGAGGCATAAAACATGACCTGCCTCTGCCGTTTTCTGCAACTGCTGCTTTCATTTCTTTTTTCCCAGAAAGAAAAAAATGAAAGTATGTTTAACAATCTTCAAGAGAAAATGGAGAGGGCAGAAGTAAAGAAAAATTAACTACGTTGAAAATAAATATAAGAATACCGGTACGTATCCAGAATCGGATCTCTGCTACAGGGCAGTGAACAGGAAAACGCACCAGCGTTGAAAACTGTTTCAAACAGGCACAAGCTGTCAGTATGATGCTACGTGGTTTGAGACAACAGAGTTTTGGAGGGCCTGTAGTCCCCTTCTACTTTCCCATCAGCTGGATTACAGTGACTGGCTCCAGCACAAGGCAGCAGGAACAAGCAAGCCTCCCACCTTGGCTCCGGAGCGGTGCTTATGTTGCTGCCATGCCTGTGCCTGGTACCTGGGATGATCCAGACCCTGACCCGCTGATTGACTTCCTGGCTTTAGCTGGGACCTGCCTTGTCACTGTGGACTTGTCTGGAGACTGGGACTGTTGGCTGACCCTGGGGTCACCATCAGTGCTGCTCTTGGTTGGGTACTGTGGGGCAGCCTGGCTGTCCTACTCGGCTCCTGGCTCACCTTGCCTTACTGGAGGCTGCCCCTCATGTCGTGCTCCCGGGTAAGGATAGGAAGCGGAGGACTGGCAGATAGGGGATGGGAGGTGAGAAGGCAGGTCTGCAAGAAGCCCAGAGCATGGAGTTGGAAAGGGCTGGGGGTTGCGTGGATCCATTCAACAGGAACAAAAAAAAAAAATGCTGCCTCACTTGTAAGGCTAAGTAGAGATGGACTGTACCATTAAAATTTCTTTACACTGCTTTTGGATGCATGAATTTCTGACAGCAAGGAGAAAAGCAGCTAATATTTAGCCAAGTTGGTTATCTTGGCCATTATAATTTTATTTTACAAATTATCAAAAGCACTCCCTCACATGCTTGATCCTATGCAGTAAATACTGAAGTTCTCTAATGCAGGCCCTGTATAAAGTGTCTAACAACCTATTTTAAGTTTCTAAAATACCACAATACTACTTCTGGCCGTAGGCATGAAGACACAGCTTTGCTCTGAATGTGCACTTCTCCCTGAACATCTGATTGATTAAAAAAACCCAAACAAACACCCAACAACAAAAGACCTTTTCTACTTTTAATCAAGTTATGACTAAAACCACTTTAATTTTCAGTATACTAACAGAAGCTAGACTCTTAAACTGATAATCAGAAATACCATTCCTTAGAAATGACCACAGTGACAAAAATCAACAGTGAGAAAATCTGCTGCTGACGGCTGAATTCTTTCCAAGAAAATTCCATGTGAACTGAAACCGCCCTTATTTTCCACATGAATAAATAAAATGAAATGAGGGTCTTAAAGAACTGTAGGCTGAGCTCCAATCTGCCTGTGCTTTTAGAGTCCTATAAACTTGTCATTCCCACAGC